>NC_055975.1:6586237-6736237 GCF_018492685.1 Alosa sapidissima
CATGATTGGCACGATGTCTTCAAAACACACCACATGATTGGCACGATGTCTTCAAAACACACCACATTATTGGCTCAATGTATTCACAACACAGCACATGATTGGCTCAGTGTATTCACATGTCAACATTTTGCCGCGGATGGGGTGTGATTTGCGTAGACAACTGCCATATTGCCGTTACAAACTAAGCTCATGCATTTCTATGGAGGATTTTTTGAGTGCTGTGTCTCCTCATTAAAAAGTCTATGGTTTAAGTATGAATTGGTTTTTTTGTGTTATTTGACTAAAATATAATATTGATCCTTAATGTGGTGAAAAGCCTAATATACTGTAACTTTTCACTGTGGCATAGTTCTGAATTTGTGTTTATTTAAGGCCGCAACAATGGTCCTTTTGGTCACACATGTGATTTTTGACACTATAGTGATAATGACCTGTCCAATCAACAAAGAAAAGCATACATTAGAGGTAAAATATGGGTATAAAATAAGGGACCTGAGTAATATTTCAATGTGACTTTTTCAGAGATATTGACAGTTTATGAGCTAAATATGACTATGATACTAGATTTAACATGGAAATGGACTTAAAATAAGAAGAACATAACAAAATTGGATTCCTTGTATCAAACAAAGTAGAGAAAATACATTATACAACAATTTAAGACTAAAGGAAGCTGAGATATAACCTTTTCTCTTTTCGGCGGGGGCCATTTTGGATTTTATGGATAACTGCCACTAGGGGGGCCACCCCAACTTGTATCCATGGATTTTTGAAAACCTTAGGCCTATACCTAACACCCTGCCAAAAATCAAAAACTTATACAGAAGTGCCCAATCTTCATGATTTTTCACATATTCCTTCCCAGCTATTATGTAAATGGTATATTACAGTCTTTTATTTTTTAGACATTTTCAAAACACTCCAAACACCTGCTTTTTGTGGAGTATTGGAGTGTTTTGAGTAGATTGGTGAGGCAAAAAAATAATTAAATGCATTTTAAGCATTCATAGCAAAATATGGAAGACTTGAAAGGGTCTGAAAACTTTCCGGTTGCACTGTACACGCATACACACATACCTTTTCAAACTCACTCACACAGACACAGACACAGACACAGACACACACACACACACACACACACACACACACATACAGCACACATGCACCCTTTCACACTCACTCACTCTCTCTCTCTCTCTCTCTCACACACACACACACACACACACTCACTCACTCACTCACTCACTCACTCACTCATAAACACACACACACACATACACACACACGAATAGATGGAGCACCAACAACATTACTCCAGTGATTTTGTTCCTAAAACATCCAAAAAACCCATTTGCTTCTCTCCCATCTCTCTTGGCCGCCTTCGGCAGGTCTGTCCTGCTGCAGGACACACACACACCCTCGGCCGTCAGACACCTTTTCACAGGAGCGTGTGTGATGTGGTTTCTTCTTCCCCTGCCCCTCTTCTTCCCCTCTTCCTCCGCTTGATTTGTTTACAATCACTTTAGTATTGCCTGCAGTGTAAAGCGACGGAGGGAGGAGGGGGGGGCATGGGGGGAAGGAGGAGGACAATGTTCATCCCTCACTTTCCGGCTACGCCTCATCGCAGCAGTGGCGGACAGGAGAGAGAGAAAGACAGAGAGAGGAAGAAAGGGAGAGACAGAGAGAGAGAGAGAGAGAGAGAGAGAGAGAGAAAGAAAGAGAGAGAGAGAGAGAGAGAGAGAGAGATGGAGACACCTGCTCAGAGGAATTATAAACAAGACTCAGAGCTGGGAGAGTGAGATAGAGCTCATCATAAAACAGAGTTGGGCAGGGTGGAGTGAGAGAGAGAAAGAGAGAGAGAGAAAAAAAGAGAGAGAGAGGGCCACTCTCATTCTTTCCCTCCTCTCCCTCTCTTCTCATCTGCCTCTCTACCTCTCCCAGTCCCTCTAAATCTCTCTCCCACCTCTCTTCCTCTCTAAATCCCCTTCTTCCCCCTTTTCTCCTCCTCTCTCCTCTCTCTGCCTCTATCTCACTCTTCTTCCTCTCTTTCTCTCTCTTGGATACTTTCAGGGATGGAGTGATGAACACACAGAGCTGGAGTTCAAAGCTTCAGAAGATATCGACAGCTGACAGGCGCTCTGGGGTGAAATGGGGGGTGGTGATTTTCTCACTGTCGGTCTTGCTCTGATAAAGATTGCACTTCATTGCCTTTATGTATGTTTGTGTGTGTTTGTGTGTGTGTGTGTTTGTATGTGTATGTGTGTGTGTGTGTGTGTGTGTGTGTGTGTGTTTGTATGTGTGTGTGTGTGTGTGTGTGTGGAGATGCGCTGACAGCAACAAGATCTCCACAGGCACTCAAAGAGAAGGAATCAGCGCGGACGCTAATTACAACAGCTAAAACAGGCCTAGATTACGGCATGTCAATCTCATGGTGGGGGAGCTCTAATGCTACTGAAGGGAAACAGTAAGAGACAGATGCTCTCCAGCCCAGATCCCCATGGTTGGAAGGAGACAACTCTTTCAATATGCATCAAGAGACTCTCAACCAGAGCAAAATCATACCTATCACAAAGGATAGTTCTCAATTAGCCCCAATATTAAGGCCAATATTATCACAGGAAAATGTGGGACTTGCCTGAATGATTCAGGTGATATTCAGGTATATCTCTGGAGAACAGCCTACACACAGTGAGGGCACATCAGAGGCAGTGTGCTATAGTGTGCACTCCTGCTTTGCCAGAGGCTGTCTCCACCCCAGTTTACATGGCACTGTAATGTAATGTGTAGTGGACACAAGGGGCATGGCCACGGCCCTACAGCATGCCAAAACGTGTGTGTGTGTGTGTGTGTGTGTGTGTGTGTGTGTGTGTGTGTGCTGTGAAAAAAAGAGCGGCCATATCAAATCAGGAGCAGCCAAATAGATTGAACATCTACATCAAAAGTAGTCCATCAAATCCTGCCCTGATCTCACACACTCACACTCAAACAGACAGACAGACAGACAGACAGACACACAAAACCTGTGCATACACACACACACACACACATACAAACAGATGCATAATATGTACTGTATGAACACATTTGCACACTCAAATTAGCAGCATGCACAGACACATACACTATCACATCCCCACCTACACTGACACATTATCTGAACAGAAGGATATTTAAGTGGCCATCCATAACACCCTGACCTGGGTTGTTCATCACGGTCAAACTCCTGCATTATCCGTCTGCTTCCCAGCTGATGAGGAAGAGCCAGATCTCTAACAGCACCGTTAGTGCTTAATAGCGTGTCGGCCACACAGGTGATAGCCACCCTCTCCCTCCAGCCTATGTGACTGCCACCCAAGAGGCTGTTCTGCAGTGAAGAGGATGGAGCAGCAGTGAGAGCTCCTCCAGTTAGAGTAGCGAGAGGAGTGTGCATCACAGCTGTGGCAGTTAGGGGGCCTGGGGCAGGCCGGTCATCCTCTGACCGCGGGCGTCTGCTGTCTGCCCCACTCTAGGATGAACTCGAGCGAGTCCATTATCGCTGAGGTGAGCGCCTAGCAGGCCGGTAAGAGTAGCAGGTGCAGCTATAACAGCAGCCATAATGCAATAATGGGCCATTAAGTAGTGGTAGATATGTGAGTTCTGTGGTGGGAGAGGCACTTCTCTAGCATTAGTGGGGATCTGACACGTCGGGTGATGACACCGCATGACTGAAAAACAGAACAACGGTGTTTACGTGGGCCAACTTCAGGTGAGTGGAGGAATGACAGTGCAGCTGTACATCACAGGGCCGGATCAGAGAGGGGTTCTGGGGAGAGAGGAGAGGAGTGTTGCGGAGAAGAGACGAGAGAAGAAGAGAGGAGAGGAGCAGAGAAGAGACAGGAGGAGAAGAGAGGTGAGAAGAGACAAGAGAGAGGAGAGGAGAAGAGGAGAGAGGAGAGGAGAGGAGAGAAGAGACAAGAGAGAAGAGAGGAGAGGAGAGGAGAGGAGAGAATAGAGGCTAGAATAGAGGCTGTCAGCACACACACACACAGGGGGCCGCTGTCACCTGGCAAAGGCTCCAGTGCACACTGATGTGCTGCTCAAACACACTGCCCTTCTCAGCCTTACCTACACTCTCTCTCTCTCATGCGCACACACACACAGACACACATAAACACACACACACACACACACACACACACACACACACACACACACACACACACACACACACACACACACACACACACACACACACACACACACACACACACACACACACACACACACACATATTTCCATTCTCTTGTGCTATGTAATTTTAAGGCTGCCTATCTAACCCGCCCCATCTCATTCTCTTTCTCGCTCTCCCTCACACACACACACAGATATGTAGACATACACACACACACACACACGCACACGCACGCACACACACACACACACACACACAACTACACTTCCTTCCTCTCTCTTGCACCAAGACACACACGCATGCGTGAACGTGAACACACATGCACACACACACACAAACACAGAAACACACACACACACACACAAACACAGAAACACACACACACACACACACACACACACACACACACACACATACACACACAGACAGACATAAACTCTCCCTCTGTATTGTTCAGAGTCTGTCTCCTCACCCCTCTACCTGTCCCAAAAGAGCTCCTCTGCCACCCCAGGTGTCTGCTGCAAAGCCTCGTTGTATGCTTACAAATCAATGCTTTTCAATATGTGTGCACTGCACTCTCTCCCTCTCTCCTTCTCTCTCTCTCTCCTCTCCTCTTCTCACTCCATCACAGGAGGCAGCCAGAGAGTCACTGACAGGCAGGTGAGAGGCCCAGAGAATGGAAGAGAGGAGGGAACAAGGGAGGGAGAGAGAGAGGGAGGGAGGGTGAGGAGAGAAGAAAAGAGAGAGGAGAAGAGAGCAGAAGAGGCGAGGCTCATGGGAGTTCTGGGAGGGGGGAAACAAAATCAATAAGGGCCTCAGACCCTGAATGTAAATCAGCTTTGCCTGGGAACCAAAAAAAAAGTTCAGTAGGGAGAGACATACCTTAACCGTACGGGACACTGCCATAGTGCCACTACAGTGGCTTTGCACCAAACACTATGAACCAAATGTTACAATTATACTAATCATCTCCTAGCAATAATCATGCAGCTGAAGGGGATGTATATTGCCACAGAAAGTTGTTTGATTGCAACCATCATTTAGAGTATTTAGGGATAAAAGGCTGCATTCCTCAGTGATGGTGGGGGTGGGAGGGGGTGGGGGGGGGGGATAATGGGACAGTCAAAATGAGGCGCTGACGTGAGAAATAGACACACAATGCTGAAATATTAACACCCTAATTACAGGCCAAAAATAGGCTGCAGGCTTTGAGCGCACGTCATGCACACAGGCTTTGCATCCATCAAACACTGATCTCCGTAGAGTGGCTCTACTGTCTAATGGAGTGGGGGGGAGAAGGGTCATTTGCTCTGAAAGGTGCTTGTCAGAGTTTGTGTCATGACAACAGGTCATGGGAGAGGTGCAGTTCTGCAGAGATACAAACATCTGTACAAGAGATGGGTTAGTATGGGGATGTGTCTGTATGTGCATGTCTGTCATAAGGGTAAGTAAAACAGGACAGAGGAATAGAGAAAGAAAGAAAGAAAGAAAGAAAGAAAGAAAGAAAGAAAGAAAGAAAAAAAGAAAAAGGGAAGATGAAATAGATAAAGAGGGAAGAGAGGGAATGAGAATGAGAGAAGGATTGAGCCCAAGAGGAGTGGGACCACATAGAAGAGGGCCGTGCTATAAACTGCACTCCATTGCTCTGACCAATAGAGGGCTCTCTGTCCACCATGTGGAGAGCTGAAGCTGCAGGGAAGGTGACGTCTGCAGTCCTGCGAAAGACACAGACACACTATCCCCATTCCATCCCCAGTGCCCTGGCTCAACTCCCAACCTGGCTCATTCAATCTGGCAACCTCATCAGCCCCCAGTGTAATTGGCTCATTCATTCATTCCCTCCCTCTCCACCTCAAGCTGGTGTGTTGTGAGTGTTCTAGCATATGATGGCAGCCATAGTTGGTAGTTAGTGAGGTTTCAGTTTCACTATAAAGTGCTTTGGGTGTCTTGATAAAGCGCTATATAAATGCAGTGTGTTGTCGTATCTCAAGCAGATAAGCTGTTTGATACTGAAATACCTCCGTCTGATCTGCTCTGAAAATGAACAATAACTGCCCGGGGAGTCCACTCTTTGAAGACTACAGAAGACCTTGACCATGCCGAGCTGCTGGACATTTCTGAGTGTCCACACAAACACAAAAGCAAAAGAAGAGCCCTCTGCTAAAGTGCACACTACACACATCATGGTCGATACATTGACCTCTATGTTTATAATAAAAAAATAAGCAGAGCACCAAGCAGAAGAAGGCCAGCCAAGCCCGGGCCCAGCCCACGTGTTATGATTGATTTGGAAGTCAGCAGGCTTCTGCTGACCCTGAGACAGGGTTAAATAGGGAGGGCCGAGCCGGAGTCACTCAAGTGGTCAATTCATTTGAAAACACCGCAGGAGAGAGAGAAGAGAACTGGCCAAGGCTTCTCCGTCCAAAGCTCCCTCCGTCAGCGCTGCCAGGAGAGATTTCTGCTCCATTACCTGTTTCTGAGCCTAACTACCTCCACTCCCTCTCCCATGCCTTTGAAATGTCTCCTCAGTTGGAGCTCACACATCTGCATATTAATGTGAATTAATAAGGACTATTTTTTATTTACTTGAAGTCTCCCTACACAGACATTCATTTCCATCCGTGTACACTGACACACTCTGGCATACTGTACTGTAGCCTTTTTAGGACGCGACCCGAGGACATTTCTATGGAGATTCATGTTGTTTGTTGGGTTTGTTTATTAGCACAGCGCCTGCTGTGAGTGACACTGTTCCATTTCCCCTCCATTTTCCCACAGTATTAGGGCTCTTTGGTGAGGAAGACAAAGACAGGGGGAGGGGAGGGGTGGGGGGTAGAGAGTGGCCATATTTATGCTGTCAAACCAACACACAAGCAAAATAAAAAGGCATAAGATGTTTACCTGCTCTGACACTGACTGCATTGTCTCCATAGAAACCAGATTCAGCGCTGGACATCAAGTGTATTGCAGATTGAAACTTGCTGCCTTTTAACTAAAATAGCAATTTGTTCTCATTGAATCCAAGCCAACCACTATTTTCTCCTTAGCATGCAAGGCAGATCCATATCCTGAGTAAAAATCACTCTGAAAACTAAATGCCTTCTACAAACCCATGACCCTGTGCAATGTGAATTCAGCTTGAAAGGGAATTCAGTCATTCAGTAAATCATTCATCATATTGAACAAGAACACAACCTGACTAATATGGACATCCTGGATTCCAAAGAAAGCACTGGGATTAAAAATATACTCTAAAAATGTACACATGTTGCCTGTGAGATTGGCTGATCTCATCCTTATTCAGGGCAGAATCATTTGATGCCCTGATATTTGTCAGTTCAGATTCAGAGCACATGTGACAGGAAATGAGTGGCTCCAGAGAGCAGCACTCCTGGCAGTATTTCAAAAACTATTTCTCCTGCTGTGACTACACTTGCAGATATCTCTGTACCCAGAGCAGGCCTGGGCTTGTGCTTTTTGGGCGTCTTTATCTGCAGAACCAATTCAAACAACACCAATTACTCCGGGCAAACAGGTTGACTTTTTGGCACCCCACCCCCACCCCTCCTTCCCCCGGCCTTGAGGAGAGACAGTAATGTTTAATGGCTTAGATAAGAAGTTCCCCCAGCCTGTGCCACCGCACAGCCCAAACAAACAGATGGGTTGCCAGGTTCACTCCCACACCCTCACCCTCCCACTCCCACTACATAAGCTCCTGTGGATCAAACACACACTGTGCCTGCTGTGAGCCTTCTCTCCAGGTGGGTGTCAGCTTCGCCAGAGCCTTCTCTCGCCACCTCCACCATCAACCATCATCCTCACTGCCTCCACCCTGGCGAGCCTCGCTGACCCAGTGTCAGGCTAAGTGGAGACTGACGGCTAAACACCCCCTCCCCCTTTCCCGGAGCACAGGCATGAGCTGGGCCCCCCGCTGCGTGCAGGCAGTGTCCACCTGCCTGGTGTGCACCGAAGGCTACGACGCGAACTGGCGCCGACCCAAACTGCTGCGCTGCGGACACACCTTCTGCCTGAGCTGCCTGAGTGAGATAGCCCGATTGTCCGGCCAGCGACAGCCCTCGATGACGCCTGGGCCCAGATCGGGGGCGCTGTCGTGTCCAAAATGCCGGGAGGTGACGCCGCTCCCCGAACCGCACCACGCAGCGACACACCTGGTTGACAATTTTGCCATTGTGGAGTTCATTACGGGCGACGACGACGCAGCCGAACCAGAAGATCGCTGTGCCAGACATCAAGATGAGCGGGAGAAATACTTCTGCATGTCCTGTTACAGGTTTGCCTCACGCTGCTGTTTCAATATGTCTCCTCAGAGCCTCCGCAATAACCCTGATGGAAGTCCAAGGCCATACTTTAGAGTGCGACTGCCGTGTTGGAGTGAAGCGCTCATAAACGAGACAGAGAGGTGTTATCTGCACTCGGGCAGATGGGGGGTTCGAGAGGGGATCAGAGCGATAGCAAATATACACAACAAACACACGCTGAACAGAACTCAGAATAAACGCATCCCCGCGCACCTAGCTACACCACAATGCCACCAGATGATACATTTCACTGCAATGACTCTGCTGCTCCTGCAGCCAGCGTCTCACCCTTTTCAGCCCTCATTCAGCGGTTGCCAAGTGCGCAGCCTACACCCTTGTTCAGCAGCCAAGGGGAGCCTTCCATCTATTTTCTCAGAGATCAGCCTTTAAACACTTCCATCCCTGAGGGGAAATAAAATTTGCACATGAATATTTATTAAGCATTGTTCTAATAAATGCCCTCGCTGTCAAAACAGAGCCTTGATAAAAGATGCAGTTTGGCAAAAGACTTATCGGCGCACGTTTACAAGTCGGGAGTCAAACACTGGTAAATCACTGGATAAATATTTGTCTGCGCCCATCCACTGGCAAGGGGATGTCCAACACAAAAGTTCGTAAATAGTGTGAGCAGTGACAGCAACTGTGTCCTCAACCACCTCTCTATCTCTACCTCATACACTCTGATCCTCATACACTCTGATCCTCATACACTCTGATACTCACTCACTCACTCACTCACTCACTCACTCACTCACTCACTCACTCACTCACTCACTCACTCACTCACTCACTCACTCACTCACTCACTCACTCACTCACTCACTCACTCACTCACTCACTCACTTTCTTTCTTGCATGAATGCTGATTCATTAATTCAATGATACTATATTGTATGCTGTATGTTAGCTCTGTAGTCTGTGTCATGCAAATCATGCTAACCATCTCCCCCCTCTCTCTAGGTTACTTTGCCCTTGCTGTGCTTTTGAGCATGCATCTCAGACTCCATCGCACAGCGTTCAGGATGTGGAGTCCGCTGCAGGCCACTTCAGACTGAGGCTCCGCGCCGCGCTGGGTTATTGCAGGGAGAGGCAGGAGCTACTCGACCGCGTGCTACGAGATTCGGCCGAGGAGCGGCGGCGAATCAGGGCTCTCTGCCTGTCGCTGGAGCACCTGACGGGAGGCGTGCGCGATGCGGAGCTGCTCTCTCAGAGGCACACCCTGATGGGGCTGCAGGACCCTGAGCCGCATCCTGAGCCCTCCCCACACAAAACACCAAAGCCCTCGTCACCCCCCCAACTCAGCCTCTGACAGCTTAGTTCCCATTCTTTCTCTCTCTCTCTCTCTCTCTCTCTCTCTCTCTCTCTCTCTTTCTCGCACTCTCTCTCTCTCTCTCTCTTTCTCACACTCTCTTTCTCTCTCTCTCTCTCTCTCTCTCTTTCGCACTCTCTCTCTATCTCTCTCTCTCTTTCGCTCTCTCTCTCTCTCTCTCTCTCTCTCTCTCTCTCTCTCTCTCTTTCTCGCACTCTCTCTCTCTCTCTCTCTTTCTCACACTCTCTTTCTCTCTCTCTCTCTCTCTCTCTCTTTCGCACTCTCTCTCTATCTCTCTCTCTCTTTCGCTCTCTCTCTTTCTCTCTCTCTCTCTCTCTCTCTCGCTCTCTCTGTCTCTCTCTCTTTCTCTCTCTGTCTCTCTCTGTCTCTCTCTCTTTCTCTCTCTCTTTCTCTCCTCCTCACAGCCCTTTGGGCCACAGCAAGCTGTTCCACTGACAACTTTGTAAACTGAGACCCTGGTGACCGGCCCATGCAGTCAGAACTCTGACACGAATGCAGTGATTCCAGACAGCCCAGCCCCTCCACACACACACACACAAACACACACACTCACACACACACACACACACACACACACACACACACACACACACACACACTCACACTCACACACACACATGCTCACAAACACACACACACACACACCACTACCACCACGTCACACCACACCCCTCCCTGTCTGAGACAGCAACGAGAGAAGGAGGAGGAGGAGGAGAGGGAGAGCCAGATGGCGTCCCTGTTGGGGCCGTTTCTGACCGGCGGCTGTGTGGTGCTCGTCACTGGGGCGCACCGGTGGCTGGCGGGGGTCAGGGTCAGACTGCCGGACCCCGAGTATTCGGGAGGACAGGCACGTCCGACCGCCGACACTCAGACACCCACGGGGCAGACTACATTCAGCAAGCTGGAGGCTATGGCGGAGTGGTGAGAACAAAGAGCTGCTAAGTATGCCCTGGACATCCTGACTGATCACCTCTTGCTGTTTCCTGCTAGCTTGAGGCAGTGAAAGCAACAGAGGCAAGTACCTGTGACAACCATTGGTAAAAACTACAGGCTGACCTTTTGAGAAGGCAGATGCAAAGTTAAAAGCTGTTTCATGTTGCCTCAAATTCGAATATTTGCTCTAGTTCGACAAGTCCCACCCCGCATTAAATGTCATCAAAGATCTACGAACCCTGATATTAGGGGAAGAATATTTATTTTGTTGATATGTAAGATCAATAGCTCGAGACTGGTGTGTTCTGCTTTACATAGACGCTACAAGCAGAGAACTCTCTCTCTCTCTCTCTCTCTCTCACTCTCTCTCTCTCTCTCACTCCATCTTTCGCATCCTTATTACAAAACTCTATTTTTCTCCATGCTTCCTGATTTCATCAGCCACTTCTTCACAACTGCATCAGTGTATCCAAGCATAACAAAGACACAGCAAGGTGTCTAGAACTATTCAATGATGCCGTGTGAATGACCAAATCACCACAATACTGCCAGCACACATGATAGTAATCCTTCCTCTCCCTTTCTATTTACCCCCAATGGTGTACGCTGCGCAACATTTGGAACAACTGATTAGCAAGTTCTTGTCTGGGAAAACAGAAAACAAGTGAGTCATCCACGAGCCAGCCCCAGACGCCGCTCTGGTGGACGGGATTTATTTAGAGCGAGCGCTCCCTCCTCCATCTGCGTGTCTGCATCTGTCCTCCAAAAGTCCACTCGGAGGAGAGCCCACCCACCACAATCCACTGACCCTGAGTGACTCTCCAAGGCACGGTAGGTGGACTGCGAGCTATTAGTCCGTCGCTGAGTGAGAGCTCTCGGTAAACACGAACGTCACTGCTTCCCTGCTGACTCACAGACACAAATAGAACACCTGTGAATGTAGCACAACTTCAGTGGGGCTACGTTAATACGATTAGAAACACCATGGACTTGAGCAGCACCGTAGAGGATTACGTTTTTTTTTTTCTTTTTTTCTGGTGTCTTCCAACGCTCAAAATCCCACCAGTTGCACCTCACAGCTAGCAGCGCCACAGCGTTCAGCTACAGGATGTCAGGCATTCAACCGCGGAGCAACACCACCGCTCTCTTGTGGGACCATCATCATGTCAGCAGCTGTCATCGGGGACGTCGCCGGTTGCCCATGGGACACGCTGGTCTCGCCAGCCAGACAGATGCCGAGTCTCGATCTGCTGAGCAAGGCGGACTGATTTGTGTAGCTAAGGAGAGGTGTTGGGTGGTGGGGGGTGGGGGGTGGGGGGGGGGGGGGGGGGGGCAGAGGGATTGCATTGTGCACTTACCTGTGTTTCTGTCAGGTAAGATACAGCAATGCTTCTGCAGTATGCTCGGCAACACCTGCACATGGGAGAAAAACAGGAGACGAGATTCATGAGCAGGAGGAAGTGGGGGGGGGGGGGGGGGGGGGGGGGATGGTACAACATTCACATGCAAAGGAAGACAGAGAAGCAATTTTTGGGTCTCACGTAATGACCAGTAATTAAAGAATGAATGCAGCCTTCACATTTCCAACACTCCCATGTGCCTCTTCATAACGTGCCTTCTGCATTCAGCATGAGCAGCAATGCGTGAAACACTTGTCCAAATGTCTGTGTTTTTATGTGTGTATATAGTGGTGTGTGTGTACGTGTGTGTGTGTGTGTGTGTGTGTGTGTCTGAGAGTTTAAGTGTGTGTAAGTGTGAGAGTATAAGAGTGTGTGTGTTTTTTTGTGTGTATATGTGTGTGTGTGTGTGTGTGTGTGTGTGTGTGTCTGTGTGTGTGTGTGTGAGCATATGTGTGCAAGAGTGTGTTTCTACAGTATGTGTGGGTGGACCATTTAAAACAGAAAAATGTCTAGCAAACCCCAGTGAGAATAGATGCAGTGGGGTTGAGAGCCAAGCCAACTAATCTACCCCGAGCAATGACAGCTGAGGCAACTTCAGAGCAGTGAAAGCAGACAGGTTATTCAATAGTCTTGGTGGTAAGGTACATTTTAAAGATTTTAGGGGTTAGTCAATTTTTCATCAAGGCAGGAGTTCACACAGGATAATTTCTACATCTACCACGGCTACTGGTATTTTCAATTAAATCCTGTTAACCTTCCAAGATGGGTGTCTGTATTCAATCTTCATAAGACACTTCCAAAATGGCACTGGATTCTCACTGAATACAGATAAGATGGTGATGCAGGCCCTATGCGATTTGCAATTTCAAACCAGGCTGAAAGGTAGACCCTGTACTCTACAAATGAAGAGTTTGGTTCCAAAACGCTATATCCTCCATTTTCATGAATTTTCATGAATATTTTTTTGTTTGTTTTCCAGGAAATTTCAGTGACCTGTAATTTGGTTATTGCTATTTGATTTATCTTTACTCAATCAAAACAACACGGCTGCAAAACTATTAATATTACCTGAGATACACAATTAAATAACATGACTTATTAATGTTTTCAAAAAAGGATATATAGCGTTTTGGAACCAAACTCTACAAATATAACCACACATGAATCCTCAGCGACACTCATGCTGTGACAGACTCAAGTCCAGTACATCTCCAGTACCTAACTGCACTAAGCATTGTGTTCAAGCAGCAGCACACTCTGTTATTTGCGGTAGTGAATGAGAAATGTCTCTCTGGGGACTCGGCGTGTTCAACAGCCTACATCAGGACCGACAGAGGAGCCCTCATCCAGCGTGTGTCTGGCTTTGAGAGCACGGTTACATTACTCAGTCACAAACAAGACAGACCACAGGCTCTCTGGGGACAGGAGAGGGACCGGCTGGCTGTCTGACTGACTGACTAGCTGAATGAAAATATAGGCAGAATCTTTGATTTTGAATCTTCAATGTCACTGTTCCTTGAACAATAAAACATTCATTACTCCTCCTGTCTGTCATTTTCCTGGGTCAGTTGCTTGGTACTCAAGTTACGGGTGCAATTGGCAAGGGATAGAGCACAAACTCACATCACAAAAGAAAGGAAATTAGCAATACTTCACTGCTCAAATCACATTACCGATAAAGGTCCCTGCTATAAAGTCAGTGCCCCTGACCATTAACAGAAGTGGGAGGACATCTGGAATAGTGCTATTTTTATAAACCCATACATGAATATTTATAAAAGCCGTCTCAGATGTGAAATACTGACCAGTAGTCTTAACAGATGCATCTTCGGGGTGTGGGGCTGCATGAACCTAGCCTGTCGGGCCATCCTATATCATTGAAATGTATAGTCTGGAATCGAACCATTCACCTCGCTTAATCCAAGGGACGGGCAGAGAATTGTCTTTCACTGCCTAGGCATGCAATAGGCCAGCGCTACGACCATATCCGTCGGCAAAACGGCAAATACATCCTTCTTCGAAAGGAATGACTTAAGTGCATTGTGTTGCTCAACTTTCAAAGAAAAGCACAAGTCCAACTCCTCCAAAGTTGACGCCAACGCCGATTCAAACAACCGCTCTTCGTTCGCCATAGCCACCTTCCTTGTTGTTCACCGTCGCAGGACTGTCGTTATCCTGTTAAGCCCGCCTTAACTCTCTAACAAAATAGAGCGCTGTGATTGGATGACGTCCACGGCGTCAGCCAATAGAAATCCCTATGGTTTGATACTAGACGTACAGGCTGAGCAAATTAATTTGCCGCCGCTAGGGTGCGTCTAGATTTCTAGGCTAGCATGAACCAGCACTGCCTTTAAACCTTGTGCACTCATGACAGACATGGCTAAGCCCTCAGTGGTCTACACATATCCATTTGCTATGTGCTTTGCTAAGGGGATCTTTATGCATGGCAAAGGGCCACTATGCATGCAGTGCTGAGCTGTATCCTAGTAAAAGACCCAGAGGGAATACTACACAGACTAACCACCAAGCAGCATCTCTGTAGATGTACATTAGCGTACTACTCTGGGAGAATGCAAATGGTAATATTCATGTTAAATTGTCCATCAGTGTTTCCCACAGAATTGAATTCTATTTGCGGTGGTAGCTTTGCAGAATTAACTTGAATGCAACCGTTTTTAGCAAATTAGCGCAGCGTGGTTATGATCCTAACCAGATTTAAGCACAATTTAGTACAACCTGGAAAATCATTGTGTGGTTGTCAATGTTGATATTGTGGTGGGCCGCCACAAATAAGTCAATGTATGGGAAACACTGTCCATGGTCCCTAACAAATTAACAAAATTAACGAAAAATTAACACATTAACGAAAATAGGGCCATACAGTCTCAAAAATGATATAAATCTGTCATAGTTAGATGCTGCTAGCCCAGAGAAACTCCCTAACTCCCTATTTAGAGGATTGTTATTCCAGCACAGTAATAGAGTGATGAGGAGCGGAATGGGCCTTACTGATGGAGCGGGAAGACTGCTTAAAGTGGCAGCATCAGTACAGGGCCATGCCACGCAAAACTGTCACGTCCACAACGCCAACTCAATACCATGGCATTGTGTTGCCGTTATGGACGTTATGAACAGTTTTGCGTGGAATTGCCCTACAGCCTTTCTGTCCCTTTACCATTAAGGGCAGATGATGAACTGATACGCCTGAGTCGAGGACACTGGGAATGAATAGATAATTGATGACCGGTGGTAGACTGAAAGACTGAAAGAAATTATGCCTAAAGGATGGATCCTATAATTATGAAGGTGTTACAGTATCCATACATTGACTTAGATTTAAATGGTTGCCTGAGGGAGAGCTTTATGTCATTCTTCTATACGAAGCAGTTGATTAACAAACAACACGAAAAAACACAATGTTGTGAATGGGCCAAATCTGAAGGCATGAAAAAAATGAAATCAGCAGGAAGCTGTGTATTTAGCTGGAGGCAACAAGGGTGTGGACTCTGGAGTTCTCCCATAACTATGACTGCAATTGATCTTAATAAATTAGCATGCATCTCCGTAATTCATGAATGTAGTCTTATTGAAAAAATTGATCAGGTCCTTCAGAGAGGAAGTAGCTATTATATAAGATGTTGGCTCTGATTCATGGTGCTGAATTTGGAAAGAATTGTGGACTTGGTACAACATTTAATAATCAGTGCAAAACTGCTGTCATAATTATTCAACATAATGTAATAAAATACTTGCAGCAAAGCAATAGAGACACTGTTGCAGCATTAACCAACAAACACCCCAGAAACCATTAACAATAGCAGTATCCCCAAAGGGAGCGCTAACAACAGCACTTAAGAATCAGCAGTGAATTTGTGACTCCTTCCTTCGTAATGACTCATCGGAGTCGGTCTTTATTTGTTAAATCATCCTTTGGGGGAGAAAAAGCATAAAAGAACAGAGAGTAAATCATATTATCTACTCCACTACAAGCTTCTTTCGGTCTCAGTTTCCTTCACACTCTCAGACTTAGAAAGAGGCACAAAAGACTAAAACACACCAACCCAGTTAGCATCTGGTTCATGCCAGGAGACGAATAATATATCATATTATATATATGATAGGTATATTATACCTATCATTGTGAAGCAGAATTCACCAAGCGTTGGATTGTTCACCCACTAATAGGGAACGTGAGCTGGGTTTAGACCGTCGTGAGACAGGTTAGTTTTACCCATACTGATGATGTGTTGTTGCTCCTGGCAGGTAGGGAGAGTTGACAGGGAGAGAGTGATGCTGAATCTGGCACCCTGCAGATTCCCTCTCAGCTCTGGCATCTGTACTCAGTCAGTCTAACATACTGGTACTCCAAAGTGCTCAGAATGATTATATTGCACTACAGTCAAAGGAAATCCAGGGTTAATTCACTTCTCATTTCTCCAAGACTCATTCTTTTTTACATACACAAGTGTGCATTCTTTGCAGACGTGTACTGTATGTCGGGATGCAGGAGCCACCAAGTGTTTTGATGATTGATGAATTATTTTTTAACTAATCTAAATAACTTTTATTACATTTTATTAAATGTGATATGACAACTCACTGCATACCCATCAAGGGTGAAAAGTCACAGAGTAATTGTGAACGAATCAATTATCTCACAATACTTTGCCCACAATAACAATGATATCATGATACAGCAATTCTGCAATACTCAATACATTATAAAATATTAACCCTACGATACATCAAGATTTTTATGTTTTCTATGTCAAAAAGCAGATGTGATTAGAGCTGTTTTCCAGTCTAGTCTTCTGAGATTCGGCATAAACCTCATTCTGGGCAATAGCAAGCCAAGACTAGCAGGTCGGCCCCTGAAGTAGCCTATAGCCTACAGTCTCACATGAAGGCTGCAGGGATTTCCTCGCACACTCGATTTATACAATCAAACAGCCTTGAGCCCTTTCAGACATAAGACACAAGATAGAGAATAGAGAATTCAAGGCTTCGCTGTTTTCTTGCTTTTTGCTCGCAGGTTTCTTTGCAGAGCTCCCCCTACAGCTTCAGAGTATATATTTTACGACACTCTTCAATCTGTAAGTCTGCCATTTCCACCTGTTCTTCCGACAACGGTATACTCGCTTTCTGCTTCTTTGTCTCAGACAAATGTCTGAGAAACTCCATCGCTACCTTGTTCTAGCCGGTGCCTGGCATGTATGTGTGTAGTGTAGTAAAGCAATTAGTTACATCGCGAGGCTGCCATACTTTCTGTTTCTGAGGCTGTCGGCCTCCCGGCCCAAAGTTGGAAGGGTGTTTTTTCCGCACACAGGCGCTAGGGGGAAGCGAGAAGGCCACCATTCATCCTGAAATAAGTCATATAACCATTTCAATGACTCTGAAGCTGTTCAGTTAAGGTAAATTAAGCTAAAAAAACTGCATAGTTCTCTAAGTTAACTTTTGACTATTTCTATCCCTGCATTCAATGTTATCTGAATACCTTCTACACTGGCATCAAAGTTGGTTCAAGTTCAAGTTCTGTTTTAGAATTGTTGTATCTACTGACTATATGAAGGTGATCAAGAAGACAACTAAAAAAACTGAATATTTACCCAACTGTGTGCCTGTACCCACAACCAGGACCACAAAGCACCCAAGTCTCAAGTTCCTGCATAGTTACTGCAGTGATGATATAGGCAGAGCTTCAGTTTCGCATCACAGTGCTTAAATCAGTACAGCATTTCATGCAGCTCACCTCTGCCCTTAAAATAAACTGTTACTTTAAAAAAAAATCTGCAGTAATTGCATGCATCCACACCACTCTCTCTTTCTTTTTCTTTCTTTCTTTCTTTCTTTCTTTCTTTAGCTCTCTCTTTCTCTCCCTGTCTCTCTCTCTCTCCCTCTCTCGCTCTCCCTCTCCGCAGGTCAGACGTCAGACACAAGCTTCAAATGCAAATTCCCGAGCCACAGAATCTCGGGCGTCCAGAAGCTCCGCTTTTTGACGGGCAAGCGCCGGGGCCAGAGTGTAATTTCACGCAAGAGCAACCCTAAACTCCACCTGCAGCGCGCGGTGGAGGACACAAAACAAACACTCCTGCTCGACAGAGGGAAATAATATTCTCCACATGCCAGTGGAGAGAAAGCTGCCATGTCTTTGACATCAAGAGTGTGGAAATGCCATCGCCACTGAATAGTCACACACATCCACAAATGAGCAGTGATATCATATTGGCCACCAAATGTAGAGGGGAGAAAGAGTGGGGTGGGGTGGGGGGAGGAAACACCTCATACTCAAATGAAAAGGCATCGAGCGCGCTTGTTTTGTGAGCCAACGAGCTGATATCCTGCCATTACGAATACGCCGCCGCCTCTTCCTCCTGTCTACGCTCTGGCCTCGGCGAGAAGAAATCAGCATTCTTTGAGTGAATGGGATCCTGCGCAAATCAGTTCCCCTGGCCTTGGTCCAGGAAGACGCTGCACAGAGAGGCAAACAGGCCACTGGTGTTACAGCACGACTCGCTTGTTCTCCGCAGGACGACATGAGAGAGGGAGCGCTCATGCTCCACTGGCCCAGCTCTTGCAAAGAGGGCTTTCTTTTTTTTTTTTTTTGGGGGGGGGGGGGTAAGGGGTTGAGGGTAACAGAATTAAAGAAGTACTTCAAGTTCATTTAAAAGCACTCACACTTCCACAACATGGACAACACAGCTTGCCCAGTGAATGGATGACAACAGAAAATGTTTTCTTCTGCAGACACTTGCCAGGAATTCCTCAAGGCTCAAGCATGGTCAGTCAGAACTGCTTTTTCCAGCAGCATGAAGGAAGTTGGGATTAAGTGTTGTTCTTTGAAACCTTTTTTTTTTATTAAAAAGGAAAATCATTCCAATCGTTTCAATATCTTCTGAATGCCTGACTATATGCAAAAACACAAAGCGGACTGGTCCTCTTGTATGACAGTTGGTGAAGTAGACCAGCAATCAGACAGCTGGAAAGCATAACTTCATTTCACTTCTGCGTTAACAGATGAACAGCTCTGCCGCTTCCCACATGGAGGAACCTGTTTTATTCATAGCTCGAGTGTAAGACACCACAAGCTCGCTTTGCCAGCACCAGCAGCGAGTTCTCTCAACTAATCTGTTAGGCGTTGTCAACTCATCACATTACCTAACCTCTTAGAATTTGTCACGCTTCATGGGAAATTTACTCTGCTTGGAGATACACAGGAAGTTGCCCACCGATTCAACTGGGATGCCCAAGAGAGAGAGTAAGCCATTGGGGCCAATCACAGAGGAGTGAGGTGAGGTCGAGGAGGGGTCAGGGCTTTTCATGCTGCATGGGGAGCTTGTGCCAACACAAAACTCGCAGGCCATCCAGGGGACCTGTTACTGACAGGGATCTCTCAGTGGGGTAAAAGAGGCTGGCACGCGCAAGCGGAACAGGAACAAGCCAAATGGTTCCCACTGGTGCCAGTGGGTCAATATAAAGGTACACAGAGAGAGAGAGAGAGAGAGAGAGAGAGAGAGAGAGAGAGAGAGAGAGAGAGAGAGCGCGAGAGAGAGAGAGAGAGCGAGATGGAAAAAGTAGAAAGAGAAAAAGGAAGTGGCGAAGTCAGTCTGTCAGTGCTGAAATATGGCAAAGCTGTTAATTGGGAAGGTTTCCTAAAATGTCAAGCAAGTAAAGTAACTTTAAGTAAACTTTACAGTAAAATGGAGGACAATTATTTTACTAAATGTGGAGTAGGCTGGTAAGCAGTTAACATAAAATCAAAACACCACTGCCCATGATGTAAAACTAAATCCATCTGATGACATTTTTAGGTCTGAGGAAGAGCTACACCAAAGTTCCTCTCATTTGTGTTACAACGTACAGTAGCTCTGCAAGATTAGTGCAACTAGAAACTGTAGCACTGAATGAATGATTGATGCCAAAATACTGATGTGGCATAGGCCTACCCTTTCTATTAGGATACTCTTGCCCCTGGTGAAGACATTACACACCCCCAATCCCCTAAACCCTTACAGCTTGTCATCAATGCAACAGCAAAGGTTCCCTTATTAGCTTTCCATAATATAGGGTTTCAGTTCCTGGACAGCGAGTGTGATTGTTGTTATTTGTGAGTACTGAATAATTAAAATGAACTGAGTGGCAAGACATTGTTTCCCCTGAATTAGATGCTTTGTGTAATGCCACATTGAAAGGCTATTTCAAATACCCCTAAACACACACTCCAGCTCTCTGTGTTTGGAAATGCCTTCACCTGGGGTTTCATTATACCTCAGGTGAGCCCAAGTGTTTTCTGATAGCAACTTGTTAGAGAACCATATTATGAATGTGTATCTTTCCGCACATAATTACCATTTTCTATTGACATAGAAAAACTGTGTTTTTACAAAAAAATAATTCACACAATGGCTGCCAGATTTGAGGTTGTAATGACAATGAGACTTTGTGACCTGTAACTGAACAATGTGATCCAAACAGTTTCAGCCATTTGCACATTAGGATGGACTGCAGCCATCATGCCTTCAAATATCCAATCCTTTCAGATTAGTCCCGAAGAGAGAAGCATGCGTCCCGTCTAATGAGAGGATGCCATTAAGAGCACCCTAATAGAACCCACTCATCCTTTTGAGCTGTAGTCTGGGTAAATAGCATCTGAAATCCTTTCATCACAGCCAAAATGTATGTTCACTTCCAATTTGCAAAAAGGAGCAGGAAGTGACCAAAGGAAAGGGCTGCTTTGCGAGTACTTCTCCCTCCCTTTCTCTCTCTCTCTCTTTCTCTTTCTCTCTCCATCTCTCTCGCACTCTTTCTGCCTCCCTCTGCCTCAGTGCTCAAAAACCACCCTGTCACATTTAGGTTCTGCTTCATCAGATGCAACGCGCAGAGAAGGAGCTGAATATCCGAGGCACACAGTGCAACAGCTCAACGGAGCCCTGCACTGTGAATTCACACTGGATGGAGGATAAGAGGGCATATTGTCCAGCGCGAACAATTGGCAATCAGGCCCCCGGCGAATAGCTTGAGCGAACTTAAACACATGTAACTGGTCCAATTAATGAACTGCGTGTTGTGCATGCACACCTCCTGTTCACTGAGCAAAGAGATCAATTAGAACCGTGCAAGTGAATTAAAAGAGTCATTA
Source organism: Alosa sapidissima (assembly GCF_018492685.1). NCBI lineage: Eukaryota > Metazoa > Chordata > Actinopteri > Clupeiformes > Clupeidae > Alosa > Alosa sapidissima. The sequence continues at coordinate 6,607,530 of NC_055975.1, forward strand.
TGCTTGGGACCCGGCACACGGCAAGCTCACTGTCTGGGAGCACGGCTGCAGTTATTAGTCTGCTATTCTCTGCAAATGTAAATGAGGAAATGAAATACAGTGTCTTGTCCTGGAGAGCAAAAGCAAGCTGTGAACTTAATCAGACTGCATCAGGGGCATTTGACCTCTCGCCCATCTTCCGTCCACACAGTAATAAATCAGACTAGAATAGTATGGCTTCCAGGGGAGGTCCAATACTCCAAACAAAAAATGTATTTACATAAATACCAAAGTAACACTACATCCGTTCATGTATCTGAAAATTAAAAAAATGTCCAAAAGTCATAAAAACGTGACACGTGAATATAGAACTGCTGTCAATTTATCACAGATCCTAAAAGACTGATAATAGTTCAAGGTATACATACCGGTACACGTGTATTTGGGCATGTACTGTTTGCATTGCAATTCACACACACAGATACACAATAGGCCTTCCTCTTTTATACACCGCATACCAACTGCTCAAATGCAGAGGTTTAATGACAGCCTCTTAAATAAAGCTGCATCCCTCTACTAGAGCTAAGGAAATAGAGATATGCATGACATCTCAGATGTGTGACTGACTGAGCAAGACAAAAAGGAGGTGGGTGGGGGTGGGGAGAGGGTGCAAGACAAGAGTCACGGAAAATGGAGGAAATGAGGAGAAGAGAAAATAAGGCAGCAAAAAAAAAAACCTTAAAAATGATTAAGAGTCCAATGCTATGTAGATTAGCTCTGTGACTCCATTACCTTCCCAAGAGCACTTGAGTGTTTAAAAAACAATTCCATCAGACAAGTGTCTGGAGGACCGCGTCACCGGAGACAACACTGGGGACGGACATCCACTGAGGAAGATGCTTGCAGTCTGTGGATGTCTCGCATTTTCAAATGGTAATTTCTCAAACAACTACAGAAGCCTGTAATTCCCAGGGGCACTTGGCCAGAACAGACATGGAAATTTTCTTTATTTTATTATTTTTTTTCATGGCAGTCAAGCGCCAAACTTTAATTGGGTTCTTTTCACTGAAAACACGGCGATTGCCTGCTGAGCAGAAAAATAGAAAAAGAGAATTCCTACGTTCCCTAAGTAGCTCAACTAATTGGGACTTTATTGATAGTCAACTCCGGCAAACGAACCTTTCGACCAATATCATGTTTAGAAGTTGAAGAAAACACAGTCTAACTCTGTTATCATATTTCAAGAATATTTTCAGCTATCAAACATGGGCATCTTCTCAAAAAATCCATCTCAGAATCACAGCATTATTCCTTTGACAACTAGGCTACTTCCCCCATGCACACTAGTTACAAAAAACACACACTGAAGGTGCACTGCCACAACATTAAAGCAGTTGCTAAAATCCTGCAACAGCAGCATCTTTTCTACCGTGCCTCCCTCCCTCTCCATCACCTCCTGTCTTCACAGCCAGCAGTTGCCCTGTGCTACCACTCCACCAGGGCACTTTTACGTGCTTTCATAATGAATGAGAAGACACTTCAGCGCGTTCTGACATGGGCGTGCTTCCACGTGGCAGAAATGCAGTTTCCATGTCCCAGCTGCAAGCAGCCAGGCAGGCAGGCAACCGGGCAGAAGCTCTGAGGGTCCTCTCAGCTTGACTCCCATGCGTGTTGCTCCTTGTCAGCATCCCTCATAAACACACACACACACACACACACACACACACACACACACACACACACACACACACACACGTTTGCCAGTGGCAGGCTAAAAATGCCACAGGCTTCTCCATTGTATTATTAAAAGACGCCATCATGTTTTTCATTGAAACGTTGAGGGGGAAACTGGGACAATCCTGTCTCTAAGCTTGCCTCTTCGCAGTTCATCAATAGGCACCTGACATGAACATCAATAGGATCAAATGCCTGCTTTCGTTTCCGCAGTGTGAAAACTGTTGTTTAACGGGATGGCATCATGGTAATCTCCTTTGAGATGCTCTGAAAATCATTCACTGACACAAAAAACTGCGCCGACAACCACAATGATTCAACATCTGAGATTTTCAGTGAAATTTGACTATGCACTTTTAAGCTAAACAGAACTTAGAACTGATTAGTGTCTATGACATTGCATTTGCAGCAAGCTTTCACATCTGACCAATGTGATGTGACCATCACCACGCAAGTTCAAAGCAAGTTCAAATACAAATCTTCTCATTCTAACATCCACTCCATAGGCTATCTAATACAAAAATTCACTCAGAGCTGTGTGGTTTTATCAATACATACAGAAATTTCTATTCACTTGCTTGACTATTGAGATTCCTTCTTCAATAACTTCACAAGGGTGTGCTCAGCTCTCAGACATTATGTAACATGTTTACATAGGTTTTCATGGCTCCATTCTAGGGGGCTCTTTGCACAGTGCCACCTTCCTCACCCGCACATCCTGCAGCAAGCTGCGAGGCAGGCAATGTGCTGGCTGGCACTGGCAGCACCTCATTCCTCTGCCTAAGGGTAGGGCAGTTGTAAGCTACCACCAGACCACCTGGTCAACTTTTGACACCCATGAACATTACTATTAGTGAAAAGCTGCAAGCTTTCCCTCTGTCAGAAAAGTTTCTTCAAATTAAGTTCAGCTGAGCCACAAACCACTGCTGGTAGTGGGTTGGGCATTCATACCGTAGACTACATACAGCTCATAGCCTATCGGTTGATACCCGTCCCGCTCAGCTCTGTTACAAACAAATGCATGACATGCACCATGATTGTTGACTGGGACTTAGAGTGTTCATGGTATTTGGTCTATAATTGATATGCATAATGTAGCTTGAGCTGCAAACTGCATTTACTTTACAAAAATATGTAATTACAATAGCAATGTCGAGAAACTGATAGCCCAGAACCTTATCATACAATAGATTTCAAAGTTTATGTCAGCTAATGATCATTTACCAGGTTATGTTTCCATATTTAATTGTGTGTACATTCTCTGACTATTTAAAACTGTCATTGCACTGAACACATTTCCATCGATTCCTTCTAAAAAATCTACCTTATGAGACCAGTGAGTTACATTGACACAAGACTGCTGAATCGTCTACAGACTTTTCCCAGGTCTGAAACACACACAATTGCCCGTAGATTAAAATACCTTTTACCTTTTTCAGCGCTGACATTCTACGTAATTCCAATAGTTCAGGCTCTTTTTACATTGTGGGTACGCCAGGTAAGTTTTGAGAGTATGCAGTATTAAAATTGATGTGCGGTGGTGCTGAGGCTGAACTGCTACCACCTATTTGATATTCCCGTCGCGGTTTCCATGCGCTGCTGTCAAACTCGTCCTCACAGCTGGCTTTATCTGCGCATGTCAACGAAGCTGTAAAGTGCCTTCTGAATCCTCCAGACGCCATCTTGATAAGGTCAAAACAAACCGTGTGGATGGTGGACCGGTGAATGTTCACATTTTGTGTGTCTTAGGTATAATTTGATAGATTACTAAAGAAATACGTGGATCATTTTTCGAGGCAGATGTTTTCTGTTACACCTTTCCCAGAGTTTATGCGGAAGTTGCGCCGCAGTGGAGATGTTGTAACTTATCTAACGTTAATGTCAGTTAACACGTTAGCTAGCTAGCTGAATGAGTATCCAGTCATAGAAACTGGCAGTGTTTGCTAAGGTTAGTTGTAGCAATGTATATCAAAGACCAACCAAACTGCTTGAGCCAGAATTACAGAAATGTCTATTAGGAAAGAGGGTAAGGCCTTCCATTTTTCACATTGCGTGCTATTTAACTAAAGTCACTTGAGTTGCAGTAACTGGCAGCGACTAAAATGGATGTTTTTAATTGCTAGGCTGTGAAGTTGAATTAAATTGACAAATATCTCTCCAACATTAAGTAAAATTGTTGAATGGAAGTGTTCGTGGTTAGGCTTTTGTCGTAACTGTGTGGTTAAAGCAACACCAAAGATTTTTTTGTACCTTAAAATAATGTTTCCAAAATCGTTTCAGTGGTTCATCAACTTGTAACAGGGTGAACGGCACTTCTGCTTTCGCTTTGCGGCCCTCTATCGGCTAACCGCACTATGTAAGTTTACCAGATCGGGTAGCCGATCTGTAGTTCGATGGAATGAGACATAAGAAACTACAAATTTGACTTGCATCTGATGTCGCAATACATCGTACTTTCATAAATCGTGCAACATATTCTACCTTGTCTGTGGACATTATTATTTGCAAAGCCGGTGCTGGATAAACAAATTGCGTGCGTGCGACAGAGGGAAAGTTCTTTGGTGTTGCTTTAAGCTGCCTGTTGGCGATACTGCAATGGTTATTTCTCCCTCTGTTCTCGTAGTTTTTCAAGCAAAAGTTCTTCAAAAGCTTTACCCAGCACCCGCTGAACTAAAGCTTGAGAAAGTTATCGACCCACCTTCTACTACTAAAGTTGAATCAATTGGTAATAAAGATGGTGTCATTGCAACAAGCAACAAACCTGTCAAAGGAAATGGTAAGACCAGTCTTCCAAATACATTTCTAGATCTACATAAGCCACACTATTATTAGTAAGCCACTGCACACCTGTAGTTTTGAACCATGCCTACTCCTTCCACAGGTGATGGGGGAATACCAACGTTTGCGGGTAGAAGGCTTTACACCGTGCTTCCACCTCCAGAGGGATACAGAGGTGGTGCGGAGTTACCAGTGGTAGGCCCTGCACTAGAGAGTACAAGCAAAGGGAGTGATCAGAGTAAGTCTATAATCATCATGCTGCGGTTTATTAGAACATCACATCTGTGCAACTGTATGCAGTCTTTTCAAACATGCTCTTCCTGTAGAAAACCTGTAACCGAATTACATGCCTGCAGGTAGGCCTGCTTTAGAAATAGGATGATGGGGATCATTCCAGCTAGCATTCAATAACGAATACTGAATATTATATTATAATAAATGTGCAGTGAGCAAAATTTAAGCATGGCTGCATGTGACATTTTTTACAGATCAAAATTACATAATCTTAACAGCTGTTTGGAGTCTATAAGGCTATATGTTTAGCCTATTGAATGATGCATCATCATATGAAATTTGCAATGATGTAACTGGTAGCCATTAGGGCTGTCACTTTACGTTCGAAAATCGAGCCATTAAGTGACATCACACTCTGCCACTCGTTGTCTGCATAGACATAATGTCTGTAGCTGGTTATGCTTTGCATGTGTCGTATTCTGAAACGTCCTTAAAGGGACACCAGGCAAGCCTGATGCTTTTTCTCTACGAAACTCCCCCTCGCTCGGTCTGAAGCTCTTTTCCTTTTCTTTGCGTCTTCCGTCAAGGGTTTTCGCTGCTTCTTCGCATCTCTAGCGTTTCGTTAGCCTGCCTCTGTGCTGTAAACTGATCCTGCTTCGGTCGGCGGGTAGGATACACCGAACTTGCAAGTGGAATATTCTTCCTACAGGCAGTAGGGGCGGGCGAGAGAGCCTTCATTTGCCCCGTAATGAGTCATTTAACCATATACCGACTTACGAAGATGATTAATTAACACGAAAACGTTGCCTGGTGTCCCTTTAAATTCGGGACCATTATCGCTTATTTCAATTTGGGACCTTTTAGTCGGAATTGTCGTTTGTTTGTTCAAAAACAGTCCAAAGTAGTCTGGGCTATTCAAAGTGTGTGCACATCATTTTTTACGTTGTTTTGAATAGCCACTGCATACCCATTGAATAGCCACTGTTTGTTGGTGTACACAGAAAAGCCACTGTTTGTTGGTGTGTTGTTGCAAAATCTGCAGAATCATTTTATGCAAGCAAACCACATACGGTTGTTGAGGTCAGACATGATAATCATCCACATATCTTGCACTCGCTTAACTCTTTACCCATAGCCTACACCAGTGGTTTTCAAAGTGGGGGCCGGGGGCCGCGAGGGGGTGCCAGGGGGGCCTCAGCAAGTTGGAAGGAAAAATAAAAGCAACAAATAAATACATTTGAAAAATGTAAAATATACCTATTACTATGAGGGTTGTTACAATGCCATTATAATAATTTTTCGCATATCTGAACATTATATTTTCCATGATAATGACTGGGAGTAATAGTAAAGTAATAGCTCTCTAGCAGAAAGCCCCAAATGCAATTTTTACACACTGCTCCATCGCGAAGTGCTTGTGGCTAAAATAATTATTAGGATTAACTATGTATTTTTACATTTTCTGTAGTATTGTCGATGGGTTTAATAACACATCAAGGGGGTCCTTGGCCAGAACCTAGTAGTATTTGGGGGGCCTTGTCGTGGAAAAGTTTGGGAACCCCTGGCCTACACTGATTCAGTTCTGCCAAACCCCCGCTTCCATCCTCTCTGGTAGCCTACAGTGCTGTGTGAGGCGGGGGTGGCTACAGTAGAGCAACGAAAACCAATGTCTTTTACCGATATCTTTTGCATTTCTTATTCAAACAACATCAAACTTGGCACTGCACTTACTTGTGCCCGTAGAAAGACACCTGTCAAGTTTGAAATCAGTCAGACTAACGGTATTATTGCACATAAAAAGATGTGTGGGGGGTGTTGGACTGAGTAGGGATATTTGTTGTGTCAGCTAGACCTAAATTCACCCAGAATTGTGAGCTTAACTCCACTCATTTACTATGAAGTTTATGGCATTTTCAACCCTATGAAATGTCCCTGCATTTGTGTCCCTACAGAGTTGGTTGTTGATCTCTGCAAACTGATTGACAATTGAAATTCTGCCATTTCATTGGCTGTTGGAGTCCTGCCTTCTGATTGGCTGTTGGAATTAGGCAATCAGGGACATGTTCAAATACAATCATAAACCAGACTCTTGACTACGCTCCTCTACGGCAAAGAGTCTGGCAAAAACAACCGGCATTTCGTCATACAGAGAAGTTTCTCTGCACCACGCCCCTAGCAAACAAGCTAGGATCATATCATTGATTCCAATGGGAAAGACAGCTAACAGTCATACGTTTCATCTAGTTATTAATTCACAGGACATTCAATCCTTTTACTAACACAACGGTTATGAAATATAAGAAATATAATTTGCTTCCAATACCCCAGTGTAGAGGATGAATTTAACTCATACCTAACACTTAAAGTTACCATAACCTCCTATGTAAAATGGTTAGCTTGCTAACTAGCTAACTGTGGAACTTGAGTATAATCAAAGATCCTTGATTGCTCTGCTTTAACCCTCTGGTATGACATAGCCAATTATCTCATCTTAGTTGTAGGAAATACGTTCATATTTCAAGTGATATAATTAAGGTATGACTTCTGTTTAGTTGACATTATGACTTGTAAAGTTAAGCTTGCCAAACCCACTGGCCCACAGAGGTATTAGCCTTAAGTTGAATGTGACTTCGTTCGTGACACTCCTGTTAGTAAACTGGAAAAAGCTAAAAATAGAAATGTAATGGCCTAAATCCCATATACACACAGATAATGCTCTCATCAACCTTATTTTGTGCCTATTTTCAAGTTTGCTCACAGATTTAATAAGTATAAGCCTTTTCCCCTCCCCGTGTTGATGTAGCCCTATAGGTTTCCATTTAATCCAAGCGGTCTGCTTTCCCCGAAAACGAGGAGGGTACATGTGTAGCAAATTCAAAGTTCATGTTGGCGTAATCGCTCTCAGCCACGCCCCTCTGATCGCTGGTTGGTTGGTGGCTCTTGGTTGGTTTTCTACACAAGAACTCTGTTGAAAGCACATCTGTGCCAGACTACTACTGAAGCTAAAATAAATTGAGCAGAAGTGCGTAGATGGGCGGAGCCAGGCTAATGTTCAAAAGCCAAAAGTTTTGTACCACACTTTTGAGGTAGTTTTCTCCTGTTTGGTGGGTGTATCAGAGGTCCTGTCAGCATCAAGTTGAAAGTTGGAAAAGAAAATGAAACCTACATTGATATTTAGAATGCTGCATTCTGATTGACTATTGGAATCCTAAAATCTGACTGTCTGCTGAATCCCTCAATATCATTTGATATTGGAATACTGCATTCTGATTGGTAGTTGAATACATTCATTCTGATTGTCTGATGGATTCCTACAATCTGATTGGTTATTGAATCCTGCAATCTGATTTGCTTTTTGAATCTTATAATCTGATTGGCTGTTGAATCCCTGAAATCTGATTGGTTGAGGGGATGTCAAATGACAGACCGTGTTTTCAGGTGGTCACAGGGTAATGTTGTATTACAGTTTGACCTTTAATAGTGCAGATGATTAACTCATTGAATGCCAAGCTGTTTTCGGAAGCTGTCCTAGAGTGCCAGCAATCTAGACCATTGTTGATGATTTTTGTACAGCCACAGCATATTCTGTGTTATAGCTATGAACACATACAATGGCTCGTTTGAAAAGTGAGACTTTAAGCTCTCAGTGGGTGCAAACCGTGTATTTCTACACACTTCTGTTCCTGAGAAATCGCAAGCTAAACAGTAGCTAGCAATCGCTGTTTTTTTTCTAGAAATGGAGATATAACGTCTTTCATAAAATATGAAGTGTTGCCTGTAAAGTTTCCGGGAAGTGACCTGGCGAGACTGCCACCTAGTGATAGACCCACGAAAATGGCTTGGTTTTGAGCTGACGTGCATGCGTCACTGATTCGACCCAAAGCAGCAAACGAGTTATGATAAAATGTCCAGATTGTGCGTTTTCATGAGTTTTCAATTGTCATATATTTCATTTCCATTCATCACAGAGTTCCCAAAATCACATATAAGGTGTGTTAGAGTGTCTAGTTTCGTAATTTAAAAAAAAAAAGCTAAAAACATAATATTACGTTTTTGCCACTCGACGCATGGGAAGGAAAAACGGAATATTACGTTTTTGGCACTCAATGAGTTAATCTTGAGATCTCACAAGAATGCAGCGGAGAGTGGGATGATTCTGTCAAGCGTTCGCAAGCCCTTGCTTACACTTACAATACAATGTATGCATCTGGTTCACAGAAGGGAGATTACCACAAGGGAAACTCTAAGAGAGGGGAGAATGTCTAAAGTGGAATGCAAAGAGCTCCTTTGAGAGTGGTCTGTCTGTGCCCATTCCAGATTTTGACAAACGGAGCTGTTTGTAGCAGTGCGTTTCAGCTTGGCATTAGTGAAATAATGACACAAGATAAACAGACACTGATGTAACCCTGCCAGGTAAAAACAACATTTATGTTGGGTGCACTGCCAACTGACTGTAACATACATCACTTGACTTGTGTTAGGGTACTCATGTGCTTTGAAATAGAGTGTGTATTAACTGAATTTCAGTGTTCTGATCCACTCTGTGCAGTACATACAGCACACACTACATAGTACATTTGAACTTGACCTCAGGAAGAACTTAAGTTCTTACAAGCACAGACAATGGTACAGTATGCCCTTGGTCCCTCAATGTTCTTGCTTGGTGTCTTTGGCCACTAGAGGGGGGCTTTGTGGCTCTGCCTCTAAATATTGATTTTGGGTCATTCACCTTATTCATTGATGCTGTTTTTACATGGAGTCATCCATAAGCAGCTATGCTTTTATATTAGACTTGACAAATCGTGAATATGTATACATTTTAACTAGGTATGTACTTCAAGACACACTCTTCACTGACAGTATATTCAGATTTTTTTGCATATCGTTCATTTTGCTATAGTGGGAAATCAGGGGTGGGTTCTGAATGCCCAGCACTTGCAGGACATGCAGGTCTGTGAGATGCTATTGATTGCAGTAGACCTTGCTGAACCTCCGTATTCTCAATAAGCGTACATTATCGAGCCACCACTCCCCGTCGCCACCCTCCCATCCTTTCTGCCTTGCCTCCGCTAGCAAAATCGTTTCCTATATGCTCATTATAATTAGTTTTATGGTAATAACCTGAATAATCATTACCTGCCTTTTTTTTTGTTCCTTTGCCAATTTCCATATCTTTTGACAGCAGAAAATTAATAAATAACAGTGGGAACTTTCTCTAGGACACATCAATTATGCCACTTTCTGCACAAAACTACCCATATGGTATCCTGCTTCTTTTTCAAAGACTGATAGTGTGCGTGCGTGCGTGTGTGATTGCGAGGCAGAGAAAGACTGAGTGTGTGTGTGTGTGTGTGTGTGTGTGTGTGTGTGTGTGTGTGTGTGTGTGTGTGTGTGTGTGTGTGTGTGTGTGTGTGTGTGTTGAGCCATTGCATACACACTATGTACATCCTCAGAGACCATCAGAGATCATGTGTTTAGGTTAACTGGATCCTCTCACATCAGTCAGTGGAGTAGATGGTAAATACTGTAAACAGCTATCTCCTGTGGGTACACACATTATTCCCTCCCAATCAAAACATTGACTCTCTTCCCTGGCAGTGGTTCGCCTGGAGGAATCCAGGCCTATGGTGATACATCCTTCAATAAACTATACTACATAAACATACTAAACTCAATACCAGCCACTGAGAATGCTGTGCGGGATCGACTGGTTTGATGATTTATGTTTGTGTTATGAACTTGTTCATTTGGTGATATTCATTCAATTAGGTGAGGAGGCCGACGACATCCAAGAGGAGCAACCAAGGAGGAGGAGGAAGAAGAAGGTATCAGAGGTCCCAGCAGATCGATCCGAGGGGAAGGAGAGTGTCACGGGGTCAGAGGTCGACGGCGCCCAGACGACGAGCGCTGCAGAGCGGCTCAGCCGTAACAAGAAGCGGAAGCTTAAGAAGAAGCGGCACAAAGAGAAACTGCGGAGCCTTGGCCTGGCACCCCCGGCCTCCGCCGTCGAGTTCACCTACCAGCACACGGAGGACACAGAGGAAGAGGACAAAACGGAAGACGAGGAGGAGGAGAAGGAAGAGTTTAACAACGAGCATGCCAATGAAGTGCTGGAATTCCTGGAGACCACACTGCAGACCTACATCTCGGATTGTAAGTCTCTCATTTCTATCGGCAAACTTTGCAAGACTTGTGGACTATGTAACAGCCCACTCTTGCATAATGTACACCTGCTACTGTCGTGTGTGATGATTGTTACTATGCAACAAACACTGACTCTTGCCCTGTAATTTCTTGTGTAGGTTTATGAGTGCACATTTATTAGCAACTTACTGTATGTAATTAAAGCTGTTGCTACCCACATTCGATAGTGTTAGGATTTGCTTATATAAGAAATTCAGTAAACTATACTTATTCTATATGTTGCAAAGTGGTTGAGGGCAAAATGATGCATAGTTAGTAATAGCATGACAGCAATTGAAGTGTACAGCAGGCTTGTCATATGCGTGTGGTTTTACATATGCCGTAGCAATGTCTTGGGAATACCTAGACACAGAGGAAAGCCTTTCGTCTCCCACTTTGATCATCCTATGGATTGGGGATGGTGCGTAGCATTTGTGTTGCATAACTCCCATTTTAAATGTGCCTCCGGTTGGGTAGAGAAGAGGCGCATTGGTTCCAGGTCTTAGTGCTCCTCCTTTGATGAGAGCAGAGATCCCCCAGTGCACCCCCCCCCCCCCCCCCCCCATGGGACACGCGTGCGTCAAGGATCATCACTCTCCAGGGCATGTGTGACTCTGAGTAGGCCAAAAATACAGTTCATTAGATGCTATTTTCAGTCATCTCCCACATGATGTGTGATGTGTGTGATCTCTGGTGATTTGCTCAAATATGTGCTCTTCATAAATAAAATGGCAGAATGGCCTTTGTCACTAAATGCATGAGGCTGCTATGCTCCGAAGGGATTCTATGCCGTTTTTCCTTTTGCCTAAGTCCCAGACCTCCTTTCCTTACTGTGTATGTGTGTGTCAGGTTCTTCTCCTGAGAGAACGCCTCCTAGTGGTGCCGTCGCTCTCCTTGGCAGCCTGTCTGACAGAACGGCGCCCCCTGGCGAGCTGGCTCGCCTGCGCGGCCTGAAGGACCTGGTACTGCGGCGGAGTGTGGAGGAGCTGAGCCGGGCACTGGAGGAGTTCCGCAGCAGCACGGCCATCTCTCTGGGTGAGCGCCTCACTCACACCCACTTCTCGCTGGACTCTCCTCTCCCTCATTACACGCCAAACACGGCTGCTTACGCCGCCCCTGCTGAATATGTGGTGCATGTATCATGTGCATGGCCATGCGCTTACCTCTCTAAACTCCACCTCACACGAAATAACGTGTGAAATTAGGGATAGACTACGGTGGCCCTGAGGTGCAAAACACAACCGCATATCGAAAACCACAACCGCAAATCGAACCACAACTGCAAATTGAAAACCACAACCACCTGGTGTAGGTTGTGGGTCTTACGTGGATTTTGTGTCGGGTCATATGGTTGTGGAATTGTCAGTGATGCTGCTGCGTGCAGGTGTTTGTCTGCCTGTCTGTCTGTCTGTCTCTGTGAGTTTGTTTTGTGTGCGTGTATGCGTGTCTGTGATGGGGTCAGGTTAGATTTGGTGCTCTGTAAGAGGATCAAGCGGAGCGCTTGCCACATGCTGCCGTAGCAGATTCAGGGCATCCAGGCAGGTGGCCATGGTGACGTCCAGCTTTCTGCCTCCGTCGCCAAGACAACATTGTCTGTGAGCGTTTCCCTCAATCCTTTCCCACAATAGACCAGGGCTATTTTTTCCACATCATCCACCTGTTCCCACAAATGAATGCAGGTAGCGTTATTCATGTAGAAGCGAAAAGCCTAAAGGTGTTGATACATGGAGCAACCTGTTTGGGCATTATTGCTGAGCAAACACTTAACCAGTTCTGTGTTTTCTGATTGGATGATTAATAGGCCAATTTGCCTATTGATGATTAGAGTTCTCCAAAGAAACAAATGTTGCGCTGCACCAATGGGAATGTGCTAGAACCACAATACTCAGTAACTTTGCCTAACCGCATTCCAAAAAGCTGTGTCAATAACATTCTGACTCGGTGAAATTGTGTGACGATGAAAATGAAGGTCAAATATTTTAGTTGGCACGGGGGGTGGGAGAAATGACTCTTTAGAACTGAAGTGTTCACGGATTCAGAAAGCCTTGCCCACTTATCTGAAGCGATAGATTTGTTGCCTTCCTCACGCAATTGAACATGGCAGCTCCAAGATGATAACTCTTATTGCTCCCTCATTACTGTCAGGAGATGGAGCATAGATTTTTGGAAGTAGGTCAGGCATCATTACTTAAAAAGTAATTTCAGACCGTTGCAATCGTGTGGTTCTTGGCAAGTATGATAAATACCAGCACTCGTTGCAGTTGCACATCAAAGCAAAGACAGAATTTTTGTCAATGGAAATGAATCGACCGCAGCTTGACAAGATTGCAGTATCACCACTAGATGCACCCAGAGGTTCTCCTATGTCAGAATTGCTGGGGTCGTATTCACAAAGAATTTTAAGGCTAATAGTAGCTCCTAACTGGCAAATTTAGGAGAAACCCTTAAAAATAGTGGGCGTGTCACTCGTAACTTCAGGACTCATTTTTTTGACTAAGAGTAATTTACAAAGCATTTTAGCCCTAAAAGTAGCACCTAAGTCTGGGACAGTGTAAATCAAATGAAATTGTTTCTCCTCTTTGCAAAAGATTAATTTAAAACATGTTGCAAAGATGCTGCACAAATCTGTAGTGTAGGCTATTTCATTAGGCTACTAGGATCTTTATTCATTTAGGTTATTCATCATCTTCCATCCTTCACGGCAGCATTTGTGTAGTGCACGCATTCTTACCAACAAAGACCTGTCACTCATCATCGTAGGGGAGGTTTTTCGCGTTTCCCGCAGTCCTGCGTTATGATCATCAGCCAATCAAGGTGGTCACTTTAATTAAGCGTGCATGAGTAATGACGTCAACCATAGCAACGGAGCTCTTATCTTATCTCATCTTTGTGAATAAGTTTTAAGAGAAAACTCCTAGCTAAAACTTTTAATGCGATTTAAGAGTACTCCTAGCTGTAAGATAAACATGCTTTGTGAATGCGGCACGATTTACAAGACTATTACCATTTACTCAATATGAACTGTTCATATTTCAGATATAGCTTTGACCTGTGTATGTTTGTATTTGTGTGTGTGTGTGTGTGTGTGTGTGTGTGTGTGTGTGTGTGTGTGTGTGTGTGTGTGTTTATTTATGTGTTTATGAGGGATGCTGACTAGGAACAGCACACATGCGAGAGAGAGAGATTTGCACAACTGTTTAGTGAGGTTATGTTGTGGACTAGGCTGTGTTTGTTTGTCTTATACCATCATTCCCATGCATAGTCCATGACAGTCTCTCCAGCAGACGCCTTCCTCTTCACTGTAAAGCTGGAAATGCGCTGGGCCTGTTCATCAGTGTCGTCGAGGCCCTTGAACTCGCCTCTTTTTCACAGCTCACTGAAGCCTCCCCCTGCAGAGGCTGAATCAATAGACTGCAAAGCTGGCGTTTGTGCCCAAGCCGAGACTCTCAGCCTCGGAGGGAACTCCAGCGAAGGGTGGCGAATTTGCTCAATCACTTTCACACTTTCAGCCCACAGGGGAAGGGAGCTTTTCGCTCTGACGTTTGTTTAAACAGGCCTGTCAGGGTTTTTTTGGTAAAGATCCTTTTAGTGTTTTGATTTCTCCCCACTTATTCATCTGTATTGGGAAGGAGACTATACTGCTCAGAAACACTCAAGACAAGCTCCTGTCAGGTCCTGTGCAAGAGATGAAATACAGTGACAGGAAAGAGTAAGTGAACCCTTTGGAATTACCTGCAAGGTATAAATGTGTAATATGGTCTGTTCTTCATCCGAATTACAATAATGAACACAAAATGTTTTTGCTAAGGAAACTCAATACTTTGCATTGTTTTTGTCCATATTCAATACATCATTCAAACCCTCACAATGCTGGTTGAAAGAAGTAAGTGAACCCCAAGTCTAATGGCTTCAACAAAAGCCAGTTTGAGGCAGAACAAGAAATTAACAAATATGGAGTTCAATTTTTTTTTTCAAGTTTTAACGTGTGGTTTAGAGCTACTTTAAAGGAAAGATCCAGAGTTTGCCTTAGCAACGAAATGGTGTAAAGCCTGTAGCAGCGGCCATGGAGCCACTTCAAAATAAAACACTATTTTCAAACCACTGACAAGGCTCAAAATAGCCTTACAGCCAGATCTGTGCAGCAAGAAGTTGAACACACCCACTGAATTGACGCTACCAAATGAGATGATTTAGCAAATTTGTGGGTGATTTGTGGGAAACAAATGAGTTCACTAGAAAATATTGCCAGAAGTTTGCCAGTGTTGGCCGCTAGAGGCAAACTTCCAGCAAAATTCCGGCAACAATGAGAAGTTTGCCACTAGTGGCAAATGTGTTCGCCAGTGATTTGCCACCACGCTTAGCCGATAATGGCAAACTTCCAGTGAACTTCTGGTGACAAACCTAATTTGCATAACGACATTGCCAAAAGTTTACCGCAACTGTTCGCCAGAAACCTAATTTGAATGTGAAAATATGACCTTGCCGCAAATGTGCGGCAACTGTTCGCCAGAAACCTGAAATTTCTGTAAGGGAACACACGTCTGTATGGCATCAAAAGAGCACCATAAAAACAATCTCAGCCCTGAAGTACAGTGGGGGAAGCATCATGGTTTAGGGGCTGCTTTGCCGTCTCAGGGATTGGACAACTTTTCCAAAATGACTGCGTTTAGATGCACTTCAGTATCCTGGTTACACAGTGCTGCTTGAAAGTTTGTGAACCTTCAGACATGGTCAGTTGTTTTTTACAAAAAAATGTAATGCACATCCAAACTCCAATTTGTAAAGCTGACCTTCCAAATAATAGACAGAAACAAAAGAAAGTTATATAGTTTCATTATATATTCAACAAAAGTGGTTTAGTTTACAAAAACTCAAAATATGACATTTACAAAATAAATTTATTGTAGCACCTCCTTTTGCAACCACTACTTCAACCAAACGTCTTCTGTACCCATTAACCAGTGTTTCACATCTGGTTCTGCAGATTTTTGCCTACTCCTCCTTGCAGAACTCAGTCAGTTGAGAGAGGTCTGCCCGCTTCAGATCTAGCCAAAACATTTATATGGAATTGAGGACTGGACTTTGACTAGGCCAATCCAGAGTATGAATTGTCTTTATCTTAAGCCATTCCTGGGACATTTTGCTTGAATGCGTATAGGGTCATTGTCCTGTTGTAAAATCTGTTTCCTCCGTAGCTTCATCTCCTTGACTAACATGAGGTTTAGATCAAGAATTTGTTGATGGGCCTGAGAATGAATGGTTCCCTGGATGATAGAGTCGTCCAGAGGCAGAAAAAAGCAGCCACACACCTCCACATTTCCACCACTATGCTTCACTGTTGAGAGGGTATACAGTGTTTGCTTTCCTCCAAATAGGACGATTTGGATCGTGACCACATAATTCTATTTTGGACTTTTGGACCTGTCTAGAGAATGGACTTCCAGAAGGCCTCTGAAAGTTGAATCGGGCAATTTTGTTCTTTCTTGAGAGCAGAGGCTTCCTTCTAGCAACCCTCCTTTGAATGCCGTGTCTGTTCCAGATGCTGCCATCGATGTCTGTAACTCTCTAGAGGTGATGTGTGGGTGGGCTTTTACCCAATTTATCATCTTTCTGGTGCATCTTGGTCATACTTTTGATGGGCATCAATTTCAAGGAAGTGTTGCTGTGATGTTGAATGCCTTCCATTTGCAAATAATTTGTCTTACAGTGGATAAATGGAGCTGGAATCTTTTAGAGAGGGTCTTGTAGCTTTCCCCAGACTGATAGGCTGTCACTACTCTCTTCCTTATGTCCTCGGATATCTCCTTTCCTCTTGGCATTGATCCCTGTGTATGCCTTGACACTACAGTGGTTTGTTGGATTTCCTCTCTCTTTTAGTCATGGCTTCCTTTCCAAAGGAAGTATGTTTGTTTAGTATGCTTAATTGATTATCTCAGCACCCAAATATGTTTTACATTAATCAATTACCTACTTGACTTTACCAATGCAGCTGGGAGTTCCCTTACTTTTGTACATACATTAAGTTTCAGGCTTCTCACGCAATTCCATCTAAACAAGTCCATGATATGAACTGTCTGGTGTGGATATTTAAAAACTGGTGATAAAATAAGATCATGATGAAATAACAGAAAACTCCAACCTGTTCAAGGAGTTCACATACTTTCAAGCATCCCTGTATATGAGACTTATCCTGATTTTGATCATATACAGGTTATGGTGTTTACATAAACACTTAGAAACCTGGTTATTAATATCCCTGTACATGATGAATACTAGTATCCCAGTCACCAACAGTTCTACTCTGTTCAACCCAAGTTCTATTAGCAGAGTGACGTGTTTACATAAGAAACCAGGATAAGGTGTATACATGGAACAGTATTATGGTTTCTTTCCAGCTCCAGCTAGCATAACCAGATTAATCAAAACCAGATAAGGGTTTATCTGGCACTCTGAAATCGGGATATGATGTTCACATGCACATACCCAAAAGCTGGATACTTCAAAATCCCGATCATAACTGGGATACAAAAGTGCATGTAAGCACAGTCAATATTCCAACAGGATGATGAAAGGGAGGCTCTCTAGGCCTTAACCAATAGAGATGCAGTGCAGTGACCGCAACAAAGCCATTCACACTATACATCCTAAGAATATGGCTGAACTGAAGGTGGAATGGGCTAAAATGCCTCCTCAACGGTTATGCAGATCAGATTTACAATTCCTATGAGCACTTGGTTGAGCTTATTGCTGCCCATGGAGGGTCAACCACTAAGTAATTCCACTGGTTCTCTTACTTTTCCCGCCAGCAGTATGAATGTTTTGTGGGTGCTTTTGCAGAAGAGAACCATGTTTTGTGTTAATAGCTTCAGCACATTGTGTTTGTTTATACTGGTGAAGATCAGATCACATGTTATGACTTTATAGTAATTAGAAGGGTTCACATACTTTTTCTTGCCACTGTATTAGGTACATTGCCAGCACAATTAATTAGGTAAGAAGTGGGAGAATTGTTTATTGCTGTTTTTCAGTTGGTAGACCTGAGGTTTAGTTGAAGGCTACAGTATATGACTAGGAATTGCATATGCTGGTCATCTAATGCTGTTCCACTTTTTGTTTTACAGAGGAGGCCTCTGCTGTCTACACTCTCTTTCACTATTGGATCACAGACATTTTCCCTTTGGGTGCAGAAGTCCTGAAGACGTAAGGCAGCAGATTCACTTGCTAACAAGGAATCTTCTCTATGAGGAGTATGACCTGACAAGTTTTTACCATTTTGTAATAAAACTGGATTCTGAACAATGGCATTGTATTCCTCATAATGTGACATTTAATATATCGGCACACAATTTTCATGATAAGGTGCTAATCACATTATAATTTACGTTAAGATGGCAGCCATTTGACTTCTGTTCATAGTATTACGGCAGTGAATTCTACTGAAACCAAGTGAATCAAGTCTTGGTAAGCGCTGTGAAGGCATTATTGATTGCGTTATTGATTGATTATTATTCATCTTTTCACTGTAGTTCAGTTGGTTTCCATATCCAAGCTCAGCTTTTGACTCCTAATTGTCCAAATAGTAAATGTCACCAGTCTGCTCTAATCCTCGAGCTAACTCTGACATGACATTTAGACTTCACAAACAAACTTGACCATTCACCAATTAGTCCCATTCTGCAGTCCTGAAATAACCCCTCTCCCAGTTCATTGTTGCCATCTTCAGCCAAGCTGAGCACCATAAACATTGCTCTAATACTTCACAATTGCTCTGCCAAACTTTTCAATCAAAGAGTTTTTGCCTCTTCATTCATGATCTATGGACAGGGACCATTAGGATGTATCAAGCTACTCAGGCTTAAAAACAATAACAATCCTTCGCTGACTTTGCACTGTGGACGACCTGCTTTGTGGGAGAGTCCCTGATAAGCGTGTAGCCTTGGAAAGAGGGGTGACAAAAGCTTAGCTTTTGAGTGTTGCTCTGTTTAGCACCAGGCTTAAGCCTTTAATTATGTTTCCTGAGAGCGCAACCATGGCAGGGATTGGGGTGCAGGTAGGCCCTTTGTGACCCTGGGACTTGGCACAGCTCAGGTTCAGACAAAGTGGCATTTCTGTGCCAACACTCACTTGATGGGATTCAGGAATGGGTATCGGTTTGGAAGGAATCACCCTAGCTGGGTGACACAGCGGTGTCGAATCATTAAAACATGCTCCACCATCTGCAGCTTCATTGGATACACCAGGTGTCTGCTGTCTGGCTCCCTAGAACAAGCTCACTCGCACATGGCTCATAGTTGCATGCACTCAAATAAACAGCATATCGTTTCATACATTAGTGAGAGATCTGAAAATATACAACGGAAATTAGTTGAAATGGCACAAAACGGCACTATACTATCATTTGAAAAGGGCGAAAATGTGCCAACCTTCATTGTCCCTAGGTTAATGGGTTGAATGACGACATTACCAACATTTCTCCACAATTAGAGGGCCATTTTCCTCTGGGATCATTGTTGTATGGAGTCAGAAACAGAGTCAGAAATGGAGTACATCAGCCAGTGCTTTAACACTTACTTGGCATCAAGTCTTCTATAAGGGCTTTGCCTATGACGAGTCCAATTCCCAGACTTTAATGAGAGCCTCTCGTTAGGAATGCTGAAGCCCCTGGCCAAGCACACTGGCCTGCTATCAGCCTGTTCAGCAGCTGGTAATGGCATTCATCTCCGCATGGTGGGAGCCGTCTAGCTGTGTGCAGGACACCGCAGCCTGAAAGCACAGGGTCTTTGGCTGGCTAAAAGAGTGGAACAATTAACTTGGCTTTGCCCACCACCACCTCACAAGAATGAGGAGCCTTCTGTCGCAGGGAAACGCTCTGGTTTTTTAGTTTGGAATAGGATTGTGCTGCTGAGAAGAGGTGTGCATAGAATACAGAGTGGCGTTTTACGGTGGACGCAATGTGCCAATTGTTACTATTGAAACCATGTTGTCGCACTCACCATGAAGTCCACCCACACACAGCAGATGTGATGTGTGTAGGGCAATTGCAAAGGTAACTACATTCAAACATAAACAAAGCAGTCAGCTTGACTTGACTTCATGACATCAGGTGGATTTTACTGCACACTGCTGTATTATTTTCTGGTTCGGAAATGCCACTGAGTCTCAGAAAAAGTAAATCAGAAAAACAGTTACAACTGCCAGCAAGTTACTTGGAATAACACTACTGAGCATGGAACATATTTACAAAGACAGACTGGTGAGAAAGGCCAACAACATTGTATGTGACACACCCCCTGGAATCTCATTTTAAACTACTGCCATCTAGGCGTCGTTTCTGTCCACCCCTCCTGACCAAGAACAGATCCAAATTCTCCTTTATACCACAAACCATAAAAGCTTTAAATCAGTCAAAATAAGCTAGATGTCCAGCTGGCCTGGTCATACCCAAAGGTGTATAGTGTATTGTAGTGTGTGATGTATGTTCTTCATGTTATGTCTGTCTGTGTCTGATGTATGGACTATTTGTTTGGTGTCATATGTCTGATGTCCTGTCATGAAGTGCCTTGCGACTGTGCCGCAAACCCAACTGCCCCACGGGGACAATAAAGTTATCTACTACTACTGCTACTGTAACACAAGCGTGGTGAAATGTAGTCCCCTACAGTGGCTGCTGATGCCTCCCCTTTAGGGCCTGAGAGTCCAAATATGGTCGGTAACACAAAAAAGGAACTATCTTTTTTCTCACTGCCATGACTGCTACTGTATATGAGTCACACTGACTGTGAACATGCTAGCTAGTTATTTGTCCCCAAACTAATAATTATGCTCTGGCTGCAAGACAAAGTATTGAAATGGGCTGCCATTCTCAATTCAATTGGTTAGTCAGGCGCCAGGGGAAAAGCGCATTACAACTTCCAGGATGGCTCATTTTGACTGAGTTTGTTATGACACACACCCGTTGTGTGAAAAGACCCCTCAGAAACCAGAGAGACTGTATTGACTTTTCATCTGTGAGCGGAGAACACATCCTCAGGCACATCATCCGGGTAAGGCGAGCGCCTGAGGGGATACTCTATGCTCAGTGGCCTACTTCCTGCCAGCGTAGTGGCTGGGTGTCTGCTCTCTGCGGTTGTGTTCGGTCAGAGTTGGTCCACTGAGGGAGAATGTTCTAAGAATCCAAAAAGCTGCCTCATTACCGGGACTAAGCATTGGGGCCTGAGGCACAACCTGAGACAAGAGGATATTAAACCTCAAGGAAGTCGCTGAGCTTGCACGAGGAGACACTGCTGGCGTCTGCACGAACAGGAAGAAGTTTCCCAAACTCGGCGTATTTCACCATTTCTTCCTTTGCTCTAGGGCACCTCAATATTACTAATAATGTTTCTCAATGACACACCTTTTGAATGTGAACAGAATGTGAACGTAAATGTGGTTTCTTTTGTACTTATGACCAGGTGCAAACATCTTGAGAGTTTTCCAGATCAAACTGCACTCACCCTCTCCCCTTTTTTGCTAGGTCACTCTTTTGCTGGTTTATCTATTGCCAGTTAAGGTTAGCATCCCAATTCCCTGTCCGGCACCCCTGCTGTTTTACACAGCATTAATGTAAGCTGCAGTCAGTCGTCATGGTTCCAGTTGCCCTGCCAGCTCCTCTCTTAATCCTCTCCAGGCTCTGGCCCGGTGGGGGCTTATGTAACCAAGGAGAGGCTTTATAAGGGCCTCGGGCAGGTCAGCAGCCAGTAGACAAGCTCCAGCCACACGGGCCCTTCTCCTCAGACTAGCCCTCTCTCTTATCCGCCAGGCCCAGGAGTGTGTCGGGGGGAGAGAGGGGTTGACGGGAAAAAAAAGGATCTCTGAAGGAAGTTTGGCACCTTGTGGACCATCAACCGCATCTGCACCCTGGAGCCGTCAAAGATGTTTTTCCGCCTCCCAAGGTTAACTCCTGGGTACATCCGATATCTGCAGGTGAGCAGCCAGACAAGAATTATCACCAGCTTAGAGAGGACTGCCTCTTAATACATTTCATCGATTCCACAGTAGTTTTTTTTTTCTTCAAAACACCACATACTGTTGAACTTGCTGTTCTTATCTCAACATGTGAATACCCTTGAGGGGAAGTTCAGTGTTGTGTCCAATTTGCCTCACATGAACTTCCCGGCACCAGGTGCAGAGATTTTGGGTTCACTATCAGTTAATCAAGTGTGACTACATTAATGAAGGCTCTTTGTCCCCGATGTTCCCCTTCTGGGGGCTTACTGAGAGCTGGATGAGGAAAGTGATAGATGCAGTTATTTATCAGCATGGCCTCTAATGACTCCAGAACTCCATTAGTTCTCTCTCTCTCTCTCTCTCTCTAATACACACACACACATACACTCACTCTTGTTTCTTGTGAGTGTGTGGTGGAGATGCTTTATAGGGTAGGATAAAATAGTACTCAGTGTGATCCATTTTGTTGTACGGTAGGGGATTGCTATGCTGAGAGCTGTTCAAGGAGAACACTTACCACTTAAATCTTCCCTCTCAAAAATACCCCTCCATGTTTTTCTGCGCCCTGAATATTCTATATCTTCATTTTTTCAGTCTGTAACTTGTGACTGCAGTTGTTTTAATTAGCATATAAATTAGTATTTATTGCATGTGTGAGTGTTCATGAAATGGTTCCCTGAGTTTTTAGCACAGATAATTCAGAGAGCATCAGGGAAAATCTGCTTAACAGCTGGATTCACAATTTCATTAGTTGTTTCCGCATTTTTCTCCTCTCTAGTCTTAATTGCTGTCTCGGGGACTCCTAGGAAATTGCACCTCTGGCAAAATGAGGAAGACTTTGTTGGTCACAAGCCCTCATTATTATTTGGCAATTGCAGGTTGCCTTTAATTTCTTTGTCTGTGTTTATTCTGTGGCTTGGTAATTGTACATCACATAGCAAATTGAATAACTGTTTTTTAAACAGACGGTTACACTGCCCTGTGCCAAGAATTCATGCTATGTAGGAGGACACCAGAAAACTAATTAGGGTAATTAGGGTTTCACAGTTCTTTGTTTGAGAATAACTGAACTGACAGATTCAAACTAACCAGCACATTGTAAATGCTTTCTAGGCATCACACATCTTATTTTCCAAATTGTATGAGCTATGAAAACAAACTGATGTGAACATTTTATTAAGGGCTACAGGAAAGAAACATCCTGA
The DNA here is from genome assembly GCF_018492685.1 of Alosa sapidissima. Classification (NCBI taxonomy): domain Eukaryota; kingdom Metazoa; phylum Chordata; class Actinopteri; order Clupeiformes; family Clupeidae; genus Alosa; species Alosa sapidissima. Next base: position 6,630,629 of record NC_055975.1, read on the forward strand.
AGTTATCGATTTGGTGACCCAACAGCACTTAATCATTCACCAACATAAAAAGTTCCAATGCTTTAAGAGTTGATTTTTTAATACATCCATCTCTTATTAAGAGGTATGGGTAACCGCAGCATTGAGTTCACTTCAGAACAAACGATAGCAACAAAGGAAAAAGTCTGCTTCTGCTCCCTATTACCTGTGGTTACAGTGTCTTATCTCTTGCCCTCCCTCCAGACACAGGCCGTGCATAGTGTGGACATGAAGACCAGTGGCTTGGCCATGCCCCGTGTGGCTGTGCTACTGGGTGCCCTGGGCATTGGGGTGTCCGGCTACAGCTCCCGCCAGCTCGCCATGCACCACAGACCGTCTGCCCGAGTGCTGCGGTGGATGGACGGACCTGCTGCTCCCAGCGGTGGATTCCACACTGCCTCTGCTTTCCCCCAACAAGCAGTGGTGGCTCCTGGCTCGGAGCGGCAGCTATTTCCTGTGACAAAATTGCCTTAAGCACAGGTTTCCCAAACCAGGAGAGGCAAAACATGTTGTAAACAAGAGTTCAATCCCCTCCAAATATTTTCTGCAATTTGGTCCACTTTTGCATCCCCTTCAACTACAAAAATACATACACTACCGTCACCTGGTGTGAACTGAGCGTGCAGTTTGAGGGGGCCAGATGAACGTTTCACTCTGCTTTATGGCGAGTGATGTTTCGAGATTAATGACATTTTAAGACTGGGTGCCTTTGTCAAGCCTGAAGAGCTCTGATGGCTGCTGGCGTAGCTGCCATGGGCACAGATTGCTAGCAAATTGCTCCTCCGAGGCAGACTGCCATTCCTGGATGTTGGGGAGCCAGTCCACATCCAGAGCTTGCCACTCAGTCTAATGAATGACGATTTAGAGCCATTGGCAACAGTCCCATGGAGTATTTCAATCTGTCCTCTAATGAATCTGAACACTTCAGAGACACTCGTTTGTCTTTGATCAGTGAGGGAATGGTGGCGATTTTGTTTATTTTTCTACAGAATAATTACACTGAGGGAAAAACTAGAGACTCTCAAGAAATGGGGCTTTTGGTGAGCTTAATTTCGACAATACAGTAATCAGTTCAATGACAAACCACACATGCAAGGTTCGCCGTGCAAACAACTAATGTAAACCCTGTCACATGAATAAAGAGCCTTTTAGACTGCGTCTCTGTGTTCTTTTTTTAGCAGTTGCTTAGATGTTTCTGGCAGACACAGAGTGTGTACAGTGACGGATCTCTTCACTAAGCCAATTTTCTGAATGGGGATTAAGCCAGGTGGATGCTCTGTGAATTGACACACATTATTATAATCTGATGCTCACGTTAGTCCCTTTGAGTGAGAGAACCAGCAATGAACTGTGCATGCCTCAAATGAGACAAGCAGATTTTCCCTGGGCAGTGGCAATTTCTAGATAAAGATATGATTGGCTCTGGCTGATGATATACAGCTCACTCAGATGTTACCCATAACATTTCCCCAGAGTTCAAATGCCAGATGGTTTTGCTTCATGGGGTGTAAGTGGAAGAAAGATGCACAATATGACACTGAGAACAAGTAATTTTGTAAGATGCTGTCAATTACAATTCCTTGCACACCATTTTTAAAAGAAAATGACCTGATTTCCATCAGAGTATTGGATTGATTCCAATTAATCAAAATACCTAAAACTGAAGCATAAAATCACACAACGCCTCAGACACTCACATAGTCTACGTGTAGTCTGAAGCTCTCTATAATAGATAGTCATAATCCTATTTTTCTTTTTCCGGAGCCAGCTTCATGTCTGCCAAGTGTGACCGGAAGTATTGGGGTTCTTCAACGACAGCAGAATTAGCGTCTGTAGGTCACCAACGCAGCACCCTAATCCTCTCAGCAGATGTGATAATTGGCCGCGCTCACGCATGAAGAGCTCCTCTCTCACCCAGAAGCCTCAGCCGAATCCTGTGGACTACCAAACTGGATCCAGCTGGCACTAGCCACTTTAGGCAGGGAACCATTAACAGTGACCTGTCTCCATCACTCACTTTCTCACATATGCACACACAGTCATACACAAAAACATTTCACAAGTCCAAGTTGTACTCTGTCTTATTTGTGAATTACCAGCGGCAGTGACACTTTTTAATGGCATTCATAAGGATGAAATATTTTATAAACAATTACAAACAAATTTCTCCGTTTTTCAGTCCAATTTCAGTGCACTTCCTTTCTCAAACTATAATGTATATCAATATATTCATAAGATATCATAATTTCAGGCTAATTGAGATTTTACACTGTAGTGCTGCAAAATTGAGTGAAAAGTGTGTGAAATGTCCTGAAAATAAGGCAGGGAAAGCTTCAATTCTGCTTGGGAGTGAAATGTGTCAGCAGACAGAAATCGTATTGTGGTGATCCTAACCAGAAGACCCAAGCCATACTGCACTCGTTATATATTGATATGTAATATTATATGATATATGATGGCTTTTTCCCTTAACAGGTGTAGATATTCATGTAAATATTTATGGCTTGGATATTCTATGCCTGCATCTTGTTTTCCCATTCAACACTGACCCCTACTTGAAAAAGGTAACTTCATTAAAAGTGCTTCCATGTCAGTCACACTGAGGCCAGGGGTGCACTTTAGACAAACAAAGATCAAGGGGTAGCCTAAGGTCAAATGCAAGGCTTTATGCATCAATGCTGCGCAACAATGGTCCAAACATACCCTCTGCTGATGAAATGTATGTACTACAATACTATACAAAGAAACAAGGCGTTAGAATGTGATTAGGAAAAGTAACTTAATTTTAAGTTATTTTAATTTTAAACATTCTTACGGTTTACAGGAGATATTGAGGCTTGGGGCCTGAAATTGCTTTCAGTCTCGAGGGCCAACTCTAGATGTCGTCCTTTCGTCATTAAAATGAATCCGAATCCCCAATGTGTAGGCTACTTTTCCGATTTGGCATTCAACAGTAGTCTACAAAGTTTGTTAAACGACCCGCAGGTTTCAGGGAGAAAGGTATTTAGGCTATCTATCTGTCACACTGGAAAACATCAGAGAGCAAACAAGTAACACACGTAACAGTCCAGATGCATGGGGAATGGGTGTGATTGCATTACCAAGGAATTACCCATCTCTATGACTAATTACTTCTTACTCAGGTTGCTAGCAGTGATATATTTAAAGATGCAGTCAGCTCTGGGATCGATCTTTCTGATCATATAAGGGCATACGTACGAAACAATGTTTTTCTTAAAATCGTTACCGCAACGTTTAGAATATGTGCGCATGTTACCACCCTAGTGCTGATATAATGTTGCCGGGTAGCGCGTAAACCATTTAATTCAACTTCACCGCTGCCAGTAAGGAATTACACAGTCTGTGCCTTGATACGCGCATCGAAAGGAGTGAGGGGCAGGGGGAGTTTCGAGGATAGAAGTGGAACATTACGGTTTATTCAAGTTCGCGAGGGATCATAGGTGTGTTCGTGAAAAGGTGTGTATTCGATCATGACAAATCTTTAATGCCAGTTAATTTACCGAATGTAAAATGTTTTTGATTGACACGTATAGCTCTAACGACTGGATTTACATGATGCTTGTTGAGTGTTGACCAAATAGGTTCTGATCTTTTATTACATTGTTAAATCAATGAAAAAGTGGTTGCTTATTTAAGATTACTTCTGCGCAAAGGCGCACCAGTAGTCCATGTAACACTGGATTGTCGGTGGAAGTTGCGAAGACTTTACTCGAACTTTTTGTGTTAACCAAGATAGGCAGTTCAAATATCAAATGGTAAAGGGGACTATTTAACTTACCTCTGCCACATTCTTACCGTAATCGCAACTGCTTTGACTTGAGAAAATAAATCTTTAAGATTTGGGGAATTATAATTTGTTGGACGGATGCTTTGGGCGACCGAACATTACCGAGGAGATACATCCTGCTATCAATCACTAGCCAATCTTTGTCAACTGGCTCATTCAATTGGCTGCACGTTCAATTAATGTCTTCTTTATTGCTCTCTTCCACTATGTTTCACAAATTGTAAGTACACAGTAAGTGACCAAATACTGAATTATATTGTGTGTCGTATGTCTCTTTAGACGCATTTTTGTCATAGTTGGTCATAAAGTTGATATCCTGTACTTCCGTCATTTGATCAGTATCTGTCACAACCAAAACAGGTGTAACTATCATTATTTGACAGGACATCTTCCTGGAGCCAGAGGTGAAAGCAGACTCTGTGTTGCTCACCATCCTTTGTCACCATGGGAAACTCATCCACCAAAGATGGCCATGGATCTCCAGGTAAATACCTAAGCAATGTGTTTTACAATCTGATTTAGTTTTCTTTTTATCAATCTCGTAGGCTACATGCATTTGGGCTCATCTGTGTATAAATCTCCCCTGGGATAACCTCACATCGGAATGCGTCCCTGTCAGCCAGTGCATTCTGCAAGGAGGCTGAGAAATTTGGTTGGCATGTGTGCTGTAGCCAATTTCATTCCGAGCGTGGAATCACCCACCACAAATCTATTATGTTAGCTCTCCCTCTCCAAGCCTTTTCGTTCATTCTCTCTTTGTTGTTTTTTCTCAGTCCTACCTTCTTCTCTCTCTTGCTCTCTCTCTCTCTTTCTTTCTCTATCTCTCTTTCATTCCATTCCATTCCTCCCTCCCTCCTTCCCTTCCTCTCTCCCTCCCTCCTCTATTTAGTCTCATGCCTTTATTAAGTTTCCCATCGGAGTACAGAGGCCACATGCCCCCCTGCAGTGGGCCGACATGCCTGATGGTGTTGGGCAGATGAAGACGGGGGGGGGCTCGGAAGGAGGAGAGAGAAGGAAGGTTGAGGGCATGAGTCAGCTCTCCCCGCGGGCACTGCCCCATTCACATTCTCCTCACGCCACTGTTGATTGGTCAAGCCCTGTTGCCCTTTTGGTGGTGACTCAGCGAAATTCTCCGACTTGCCACAAGCAATACTGTCGGATTAATTGCAAACAGCCAATCTGTACCCAGACCTTGGCACGTACACTTTTTCCGTGTTTTAGGATTATTTTTGAGCACAGTTGCAAAGAGTAGCTGGTGGCGTTTTTTTATCAGTGCTCGTCACTTGCACTTGGTTATCTTGGCTATGCAGCATTGAATCTGTTTTGTGAGCAAAGACTGCTGTTTTCACACAAGGACAGGGACCAAGTGTGTAAGGTCACTGATGTTTTGCAGCCCGAGAGGAATGTCTGTCCCGAGAGCATCCAGGGCCCAATTATTCCCAGCCATGACCGTCTGGTGTGTTTTGGCTCGTGGACTCAGATGTGATTTGTTCTTGTTATCCTCACTCGCATTGCTTCATTTTGCTTTGCTTGCCTCCGCCTCCTCTAGGCCCCCCTCTGGACATATTCCAGACACCTCCGTCCTCTCCGCTCTCTCCTTTGCCCACCTGTACGTCAGACCAGCTTCACCTGGCCTCCCCACTGCAAGGGTCCACCCCAGAGGGCAAAGTCCGGACACACAAGGAGACGAAGAACATCCCAGTCATCAGCTCTTCCTCTAGAAACCTGGACACTAGTACAGGCTCCCCCAACACCAGCCAGGACTGGGCTGTAATTAGCTTAGGGTCCTGTCCGTCACCGGTTAAAGCAGGAAGCATCCCGCCAGTCAAGAGGGAGACTTTTGTAAAGGGCAGGCCCAAGATCAGTAGCAGCAGCAGTGCTGTTCCTCTGTCGTCAGCAAGGACTCACAGTTCACCGGAAAAGCCCACCGAGCAGACTTTCCAGGAGAAGGACAGTGGGCTTGGGCCGTCTCTGTCTGAGACAACCAGTGGGACAGAAAGCCCATGTGTGGAAGAGAACCTTCTAGAACAGTGCCGGAAAGCATTGGGACTCGAATCATCAATTGACCCCACCCTCAACTTGGCTGGTAAGAGAGATCAGATAGATAGATAGATAGATAGATAGATACTTTATTGATCCCCAGGGGAAATTCAAGAAAGATCATATACTATCAGGACTGATTGACATGCATGTTCTACTTAGAGTGAGATCACTCAAAGCACCCTCAAGTTAAAACCCCAAGACTTTCCTCAGACTCAGGAGTGGAAAATGATTGAGGAAATAAATTGGTAGAGGAACAGAGGAAAGTTGTGGACCATTAGCAGTAATTCAGGGAAAGGACTAGCATGGGTCCTAGACTCGCTGTCCTCACTAGTTACATGATCCATATCCAGAACAGACAGCTGCGCAAATCTCTCATTCTCAACACTGATGCATAAGCCCTGAGCTATGTTGTGAGTGCACAGTTGGTCATGATTGTGTGATTTGGCTCCCAGTACAATTCCCTCTTTAACCTCGACATGTGGGCCCTGATCTCTGTGTCGCTGCACAGACGGAAGTGCTATGAATCACAGGCCCTCCACTCATTGTCTGCTCACGAACCACATCAAAATTAGGCAAGTATTGCACAAGTTCGGTGTCAACGACTGAGTGGAGTGTTGCCATGTTGTTCACATTGCCTTAAAAGTCATGGTCAAGTCAGGCTGTGCTGCATGATGTCATCAGCATTCCTCTTTCAAACAAGTCGTATTCGACATTGACATAACAGTCCTGTATGACCAGTGGATGGACCATAAATAAAAATGTGTTTTGCTGTAAGATGTTGTATTAGATTAAATACTTTATTGATGACATTCTTAACTTCTCATTCTCATTTTTTTTCCCTTTGTGTTTTTCTTTGTATTTTTCCGTCTTGCTGTAGATCTGCTGCGTTGCTTTCTAACAGAACGGAAGGAACTAGTGAAGGAGCTCCGAAGCCTGAAGGAGAGTATTCAGGTGAGCTTCATCCACAGCAAAGACCCTGCACCTCATTAGTATATACAGTATATATATTGATCCCGTGAGGGAAATTTGGTCTCTGCGTTTATCCCAATCCGTGAATTAGTGAACACACAGTGAGGTGAAGCACACACTAATCCTGGCGCAGTGAGCTGCTTGCAACAACAGCGGCGCTCGGGGAGCAGTGAGGGGTTAGATGCCTTGCTCAAGGGCACTTCAGCCGTGCCTACTGGTCGGGGTTCGAACCGGCAACCCTCCGGTTACAAGTCCGAAGCGCTAACCAGTAGGCCACGGCTGCCCATTAAGGCACTCTTTTGTTTTTTGTGTATTAACTGTTTTTGTTCAACTACATTTTGAATTAGAACCAGATTGTTGGCTGGTTAGTTAATTAGTCATCTGTCCTCTAAGTGTCCTCTTCCTTTGTTCATGATAGAAACCTGTATTTTGTTCCAACTCTGTCATTGGCTCAACAAGTTCTGGGTATTTTTAGCAATTTAGGACCGGAAGGATCTGATCCCTGGAGTCTTTTCTGTTGTAAATATTTAAGGAAAGTAAACAAGAAATGACGCTAACCCCACACGCGCGCGCACACACACAAACATGCTCACTTATACACACCCACCACACAGGTCAAGGCTGGGCATCAGTGGGAGATAACGTCCACTTTGCAGTTTGTCATCTCCGCTAGCCAAGGCTTCTGGGAGATGGGACTTTTCTAATGGCCTACTTCCTGTGTGAGGCTTGCAGCAGAGGAAGTGGGCTGAGATGGTCTTGATGTGGCCTGCGATGGCCGTCTGGCTGCCCATCAGCAACACAATGAAAAGCTCCTCTGTTTAGAAGAGCATGAGGGGGAAGCTGGAGAACGCACCCCAGCGCACTTAGCATTCTTTCAGCGTCGCTCAGCACCGCTCTCATTCCTCTGAGGTCCAGGCGAATTCCTGCCATTTTATGAGGGGAAGATTTATGCTCTGTGACTATTCTCTACCCTATCCTCATCATCATCTTCCTCTTTCTCTTCTTCTTCTCCTTCTTCTCCTCGTTCTTTTTTTGGGTGTAATTTCCCGTTCATAATGGGGGCCCCACCCTTCTGAGTATTCTGCTCAGGGGCCTCTGTCTGTAGTAGATTAGGCATCGCTGGAACACATTCCACCCCAGCACTCTCCTCCCAGTCCCCTCTGGTGTGCACAGAGAGAGAGAGAGAGAGAGAGAGAGAGAGAGAGAGAGAGAGATAGACAGTGATAGAGATGTAGGCAGAGGAGAGAGAGACAGGGAGATAAAGATGGAGGAGAGAGAAAACGGGGGGAGAAAGTGTCAGAGAGAACATATTGATATGAATTGCAATACACATACAATGTGATTGCACTTTACCTTATTCACCCAAAGCAAAGGCAGGAAGCATTTGAAGTGATTCAGAAAAAGGACAGAAAAGAACACTGCATAGAGAGACAGACAAAAAAGGAGAGATGGAGGGAACAGGCTTCTGGGAAGGGACAGTTTCAATGTGAGTTTCAATTAGATTGCCAGTACATTGGGAGAATGTTTTCACTTACTCACTCTGCTTCCAGAAACAGGCACGTTTGAGGGCTGCAAGTGAAAGCAGGCTTTTGTGTTTTTCTATAGTCTTTAAATCAGTTTTTTGTTAGTCTCCAGTGCCTTGCTGCAGGTTTAGGGAAAGTCTAGCAACAAGGGGGCTGTTTGTGAAAGAAAGAGAGCTCTTTTCAGCAGTGAAACATAACAGGACTTTTGTGTTTGCTAGTGTGAGGGGAGAAGTCGGCATGTTATGCCTGAGTGTCCCTTTGGATAGAGTGTGTGTGTGTATGTGTGTGCACGCGTGTGTGGCTGTCTTCACTGGAGCGTGGGTGTTGTGCTGCAAAAGTCCTCCCTTTCTTGTGCCTCCCTGTTCATCTGAGCGCTCGCCTTTTCCTCCCTGAGAGAAGAAACTCAAACAATGATCTCACAAGTGCAGCCCTCTCTCTCTCTTTCTGTCTCTCTCTCACACTCACTCACTCACACACACACACACACACACACACACACACGTGTGCATCCATAACACCCATAAACACACACAGATGGACAAAACACAATTTAAGAGCTTTGTCTCCCCAGCATACACATGCACACTAACAAAAACATACGCAGACAAAGAAGCTCACAAATCGAGACAAAAAAAAGCACATCCTCTCTCAAAGACACATACAAACACAGGCATCGGGAGGCATTGTCCCAGTCTGGCTGGGCTGTGGGTGGGCTATTCCATCCTGTGGATGGGATCGTGCTCTCAGGTCTCGGAATTTTGGGATCAGTTCCAGATGGACAGTGGTGATTTCTAGGAATGGACTCCACTCCAGCCCCACGGCTCTTTGGGGGTTGTGGCTGGAATACGTTTCCATAGAGAATGAGGCATTCAGTGTCACATTTGCATTGCAGAGTACATTTAAATAGTGTGTTTCGGTGTGCGTATGGTTTTCCTTTAACTTTTAGTGTGTGTGTTGAGTGTGTGCATGTGTATGTGTGTGTGAATCTATGTGTTTTCTGAGTGGGAGGAGGCAATTACCACCACTACTCTGTTTTTCGGTTCATGGAGGTCAAGAGATTACCATGCAAAGCCGGTAAATATTACATAAAAAAGTGTGTGTGTGTGTGTGAGTGTTTGTATGTTAGCGTGTGTGTGTCTGTGCATTTGTGTATGTGTGTTGGCTGTGACTGAGGTGGGAGGAGGCATCCAGCATCAGACTTATAATAGCACTAGTGCTTGGTGTTGGGCAGACATAGCTGAGATAGAGTGAGACTGGAAGTGAGAGAGAGAGACTGGAAGTGAGGGAGAAAGAGAGAGAGAGAGAGAGAGAGACTGGAAGTGAGTGTGAGAGAGAGAGAAAGGGAGAGAAACTGGATGGGGAAATAGGGAGGGGTGGTTTCCTGATTGTTCCTAATGTGCATGTGTATATACACACTCTAAATGTGTGTGAGCGTGTCTGGGTGTGTGTGTGTGTGTGTGCGGGGTTCACAGTCATGTACGAGTCCTTTTTGGGTGCTGCAGAGTAATTCGAGGGGTCAGTGTGTTTCCTGGATGATGTGTGAGGGCGGTGAGATTTGGGATCATCGGTCTTATCGCACTGAAGGATGAGGTGGGGCGTTTCCTGTTTTCTCTGGCTGTCTGGCCTTGCACAATGGCACGACCCCTCAGCATGGTTCCAGTTAGCCTAAGCAGGGACTCCCTCTCTAATCCCCTCCAGAAGAAGACGCTCAGGAAAGCTTTGGGAAATGTTTAGTTTCTGATGAAGCTCTCAGTCAGAGTCGTGATGTGGTGCTTGTTGAGATTGGGAGTTCCTCTGTAATGATTTGCTAACAGTGTATGTTTATACTGTCTAGAGAGGTGTTTGTATATGCCCGCGTGTATACATTTGAAGATGAAATAGACACATCCATTTTAAAGTCTTGCCTTAGGAGCTTTTGTTCACATAAATGTTAGCTCAGTATCTTTTACTAAAGTGAGGTAGTTGGAGAGTCTGATCTTTGCGGGGGGGGGTGTGAATGGGGGAGCTGCTGGGACAGTGTGTGTGTGTGTGTGAGAGAAAGAGAGATGTGTGGGTGTGTGGACTCTCTGGTGATGGGCTAATGGGGCCCAGCTGTGGTGTGAGGGTGCTGGTCAGGCACGGAGGGAAGCTTGCTGGCTGAACTCCGCTTCTTCTCTCCCCAACTGCCGCTGAGACGAATAATCCCGCCCTTCCTCTCTCCCACACTCCTCTGTGCTGTGTGCCGGGACGGAACAGGACTCTTCCAACAGCCCCCGACACCCAACCCGCCAGAACCCCAGCATGGGAGTCTCCTGCACACACACACACACACACACACACACACACACACACACACACACACACACACACACACACACACACACACACACAGCACAGTGCTGCAGTTTGATCTCTGTCCAACACTCCTTTTATCTTTCTCTCTCTCTCTTAGTGTTTGCCTCAACACTCACAGCATGGCAGCATGGCAAGTGGATAAGTGTCCCCGCTGTCCTCCGGTTACACCTCTCAGCACTGTAGAAGAGTTAAGGATCGGGCCAAACATTGTCTTTATGTATGAGGGGAAAGTGTTTGGTGCACAGATACTGATACCGTTGTTGTTGTCTGTCTCTACCTGAGGCCAAGTGTTGAGTTAGACAAGAGAAGGGCATTAGCTGAAGGGATCAAATAAAAATGCATGGGATCCGCGCTCATGGAGCAGAACGGAGAGGGAGTCCTCCTCCTCTTCCTCCTCCTCCTCCTCCTCCTCTTTCTCTTTCAGTGTGACCTTTCTTCAGTGTGGAACTGGTGGGGTGGGTTGGGGGGGACAGGGCTGAATATGTCTGAGCAAGACTGGAGCACACAGGATGGCTTTCTCTTTGACTCAAATGAGTCGTGGTTTCATTTTTCCCTTCTTGGCTTCTTCCACTTCATATGAGCGAGCATCTGCTTTAACTTCAGTCTGGTGTGGGCGGCGGTCCCCTGTGTCTGAGCAAGTCTTGTTTTAAGTGGTGCTCGACCGAGCTCAGGTCATGGTTCAGAGAGGCCATCTTGATTTGCCCCAACACCTCACTCCTTTGCTTTTTTAACCAGGACACTTATTGCCGTGGTTACCCTGCCGTTCAGCTACCCGGTAATTCGATTTAGTCAGGAGTCTTTAGTTTGAGTCGATTTAGTTTCAGCAAGTCTGGAAGCCTTCCACGCAGCTGGCAAGCGAGGATGGCTAATCTCCACAAGATCCTCTCACTCAAGTTGCAAAGCAGTGCAAACAAAGTGTTTTGGTCACAGTTCCCTGGAAGTGTTATCTGTCCAAACCTGTGTGATAACGCTTACAGTTTTGTTTTTTTTTCTTCTTATTTGAAATCTTCAGCAATGTTCTCTGAGCTGCTCAGGCACGCTCACAGGCCCCCAAGAGCCGTAAACACACATTCCTGCTGCTGGCAGTGGGGTTCTGGGCGGCTGAGCCTGAATGAAGCCGCCCGAGCCTTTGGCACTGGGTCCAGTCACTTGGCCCTAACAGGCCGCGCACAGTATCTCCTTGCGACTGCCAATACTTGAGCCGCCCTGCCGGGTCTAACGGATGACCTCAGTCTTTTAAGGAGGGGGGACCTGCAGTATTTGAGTTTTCTCACAGTTTCCATTTAGCCGTGAAGCATGTATCACTATTGGCAGCTGTTGGAGGGGGACACATTGCACAGTGAATAGAGAAGTCTAAGGTGGAGAATGCTGGTAGTCTGGCAAATATTTGTTGTGCTTTACCAATAGATTTGCATGGACATGTTTATGTTCTAGTTATTGAATTCCAATTGAGTGGATAAGGAACATATCAGTACGTGCTGTTGTGTTATCTTAGCATTGGGATGATTCAGTGTTTCTCTGACCTTTGACTTTCCAACTCAATTTTGAAATGTGGGTGAGAAATGTTGCATTTCATTTAATTACACATTTAAGTCATTTATGGTACTGAGATCAAGCATGAGATCAACCATTTTGAGAAAAATGAGTTGAATATACTTCTAAAACAGTCGTTAATTATGTTTGGCTGAATTGCATTCAGTGCCATTGTGAAACCCAGCATGTCCCTTCACATTGACCGCATTTCATTCTATATCAATGTGCTACAATCAATTAATCTGTCTTGATGTTGCTTGGCAACTATTCTGATAGAATTATTTCTTGGCGGAAGAATGATTATCTATAAATAAATCATTAAATTTCTTGTTGCTGTGCATTTATTTTATGAAATCTTTCCAGGTATATGTAGTAACCATTTTAACAAGCATCTCCACTTCGTGTCGTGCCTAACAACGCCCTTTAGCTGTTTTAAAATCACTGGAACGTACAGCCTCACAGGGCTTACTGCTTAAACCATAACTACTATTTTCCTAAACATTTTTTAATGATTGCTTTTTATGGGCAGGAGGAATTTCAGTGCAGTGTCACTGTTTATTTTCTTTTGAAGCTGTCAGCCACACTGCCACAAACTGTGATTTGCCAGACAGGCCACTGGTATAGTTTGAATCTTAAACATACCTACTGTTTGTATGTATTTGTGTTTGTCAGTGACTGTATCCTTGGATTTTTTTGCAGTATAGTCAACAACAAGACTATGTGCAGTATGTACAAAGGTTCATATTGCAAAGGTGAGACAAATTTTATGGACAATAAAATAACAGTATTATTCTGTTGTGTCCTTGGCTCCAAGTAATTTGTCAGTGTTCCGAAGAGGTCTATGGTTCTCTAGGTCACTAGGCATGTGGGAAGGGGAGCAGGGTGGAAAGTTGAAATAGCCTGATGAGGTATTTATAGTGCCTTCTCTTGAGCAAACATGAGGCGAGAGGAGTTACATAACCTGTGTATTAGACGGAGATCTGTTGTAAAGTCCGTCTCTGTGGTGACGAGTGGTTGGGGCTTCTCCTTGCAGGAGGAGCGAGGGGAGTGGCAGCAGTTCCAGGCCGACCTGCAGGTGGCCGTCGCTGTGGCCGACCGGTTGCGAGCGGAGGCTGAAGAGGAGCTGAGCGTGCTCCGAGGGACCCAGCAGGAATGGCAGAGGCTGCTGGCCGACGCGCAGAGGGCGCAGAAGGAGGCCGAGGAGCGCCTCGAGCCACTCCAGGCCCAGCTGGAGGAGAGCCGTCAGAGGCTGGTCACACTGACCCAGGATCAGAGCCAGGGCCAGAGCAGCCACACCGCGGCGTCCCAGGAGCAGAGCCACACGCAGCCCCTCAGGGGTCGGGAGAGGAGCGCCAGCGGGAAGGGCGTGGCCGAAGGGTACCTGAGGAAACTGAAAGCCGAGGAGAGGAAGAGGGAAGGGCCTCACAGGAGTCTGACATCGGAGAGATCCAGGTGAGCTCCTGCTGCACCACACCTGGCCAATACACAGGTGCAGGCTTTAGACCTGGTATGTCCCACAGTCTTTTAGCCGCAGCCATTTACTGAGTCATTTGATGTTACTCATGACCTCTGCCTTTGGTTTCCCCTGCTATGTGAATTCTGGGTGATTTATGGAGATTCCATTCAATTGTATTTTATATCATTACACAACTCAATATGTGAACAACTGTGAAAGCCATTTGGCTTTTCTCTTAGGTCCAGAAGAATGTTTCAAACAACTTCACTGTAGTAGTCCAGGCAGCCTATTTGTCTAGGGCTCAGAGCGGGCCGGTTCCCCACTTGACCACTCATACAGTTTGCACCCACTTGAACAATTGTTCACGGGCGATGCCAAGTGGGCACAAACTGAATTTATACAGCGCCTCTGCGCGCCTGGCCGCAACCCAGTAGTTTAATCAGCTGTGGTGCTCATGCATCGAGGGTAACATTTCAGAGGGATTTTTCAAACTCCTCCTGTCCTCCCTGGAAAGAGAGAGACCCAGACGGGAGCATCAGACTGTCCCGTCGCGCTCGGCTTGACCGTTCCACTCATATCGATTTCATGGCACAGACCATCTTTATTTTATTTTTATTTTTTTTTCTGCAGGAGCCTTTCGAGACTTCCTGTGTCTTCAGACTCCCCCGTCGTGCTAAATGGTACTTCCCAGACAACCACCTCAACAGGACCCGCCAATAAAGTGAGCATCACACAACAATAAATTCATTTCAGTTTTTTTGTTAACTGGGATCTTGAGAATATTTTGCCAAATTTCTGTATATTTGATTATGTCTGTATATTTAATTTTGTCTTTTGTGGCAGGGCACGCTTCAAATCAGAGGAAAAAGGGGTCAAGACAAGGAGGAGAACTTGAACAATAATCATTCAGGTCTGTTCTAACCGACTCCAGCTGGCCTTTTCCTTTTCCCTCCTCAGCTGATGTCTAAATCACGTGTGTACTCTATTTTGCTTGCTATGTAAACAGCGTGTTTGTGTTTGTTTTCTCTTCAAAGGTAAACAAGAAGAGTCAAATCGCCAGCTTATATCTGACCTCACAGATTCTTTCACTGTCACTACTAGTAAAAGCAGGTGAGTTTCACACACACACACAAACACTCTCTCTCTCTATCCCAATTCTGCACCATGCTTTCGAGTTCCTGATTTGTATCAGTGAAATCAGAACTGACAAACTGCTCAGTCATTTGTGCTTTCAGGCAGGAATCCATGGGTAGGATTAGCAGCATATCTGCATACAGGTTCAGTGGCCTGCTGCTATGCTGCTCCTCTTTCCAGACTTTCCAGCACACTGAGTTCTAGTCATTCACCGAACAGTACATTGAGTTCCCGATAGCCAAGTCTACAGTGCTCGGGGAATAATGAGGATGTGAAGCTATTACTTAAGGCATCAGCACCCACACAGTGTGTTTCCTTGTAGGTGACTTGATTGATCGACTATGGCAGACTGTTTGAGTTTTGTGAGCAATGGCAACTCATGGAGTTGGACTGGGGATTTGATCTAGCATGTAACTGATGGTGCTGCCAAATGTCTGAGGGTTTGCTTCATATTAGGAACCACCAGCCTGTTACCATGTACTCGCTTCTGGCACAACTGGGTTAAAGAGGACTAAATGATGCACACTAGCGACTGCTGGACAAGTGGTGGACTTGTGTGGACTTTTCCCCCCGTTGTGAATGGAATACCTCTCTGCACATTCTGATCCCATGGTTCCCACACCCCAACTCTGTTACAGTATATTAAGTCAACATGGCTGGACCTTTGATGTTTGTTTTTCAAACACTTGCCCAATAGCCCCATTCAGAGGGGCCTTTACGCTCAATACTTGTCCATCACATGATTTTTGCCTTGACTGCATGTGTGTTTTGTGTGTGTGTGTCTGTTTTGTGTGTGTGTGTGTGTGTGTGTGTGTGTGTGTGTCAGTGTCAGCAGGCCTCAGGATGACTTCAACCGACTGCTGCGTCGTCATGGTGGTTCTAAGAGGAACTCACTGCTGCGCTGGTGTCAGAGTCGCACCCAGGGCTACAAGGTATCGCAGTGGCAGACAAGCCATTATAAACAACAGTCAGTCAGTCACACCACACAGCACAGAGCATATAAGCCCTCATCACATAACTGGTTAAGAATTCAATAAATATATTCTAGGCCTCTTATATCACAAAATAAATAAATATACTTATTGCTTATTCATCAACAAAATGTATATGAATAAGCACCTTATGTTTTCCCTCTCTCTCTTGTTCTATGTGCCTTGGCATCTTTTCCTTCTCTCTCACTCTCTGTGTGAGAGTATGACCACACACACAAGCACACCTGTGTGTGTTTGTGTGTGTGTGTGTGTGTGTGTGTATACATACTAACACCAATGTGATAAAGATTTGGGATGCAAAGATTAGGAATGCAATCACACAACTTTCTGACTTGGTGACTTCTCCTCGTCAGAATATTGATATTACCAACTTCAGCAGCAGCTGGGCGGATGGCCTGGCCTTCTGTGCCATCTACCACACCTACCTCCCAACGCACATTCCATACAGTAGCCTCAGCCCGGACAACAAGGTGAGAATTCGCCCCTTTCCCACGCCCTCGCACCCTCATCAGTTATACACGAGTAGGCACTCTCATTTCCATGTACAGTTTATACAGTGAACTGGTGAACGTTCTGGTGGAAGTGAACCCAAATGACAGGTTTGTTCGGTGCTTAAGGTTCTTGTGTCATTAACAATGGTGGTGATGGTTATTGTTGTTGTTGTGTGCAGAGGGAGAACCTCACCCTTGCATTCCAGACTGGGGAGGGTGTTGGAATCACCGCCTCGCTTGTAAGTGTATTCAACACTCCGCACACATGGAACCCAATCACAGGATGATTTCATTACTTATATGAAAAGCAGAGTATGCACACAGATTTAGAAATGACCCAGGGGACTGCTGAGACAGTGGCATATGGGCAAGGACAATAGCAGGGACTGTAGTCTAACCTGGAGAAGGCATTCCACCCAGCATGGTTATAGATTTATACAGACAACGGCATTGATTAGAACCTGAAATAATCTTCCATATTGTCATAATACTTCCATATATGGGAATTCTGACTCAGCCACCAGACTCCGATTCAGCTGTTCACTTAACTTGTTATTGATGTGTGGAGCACTCCTTCTACACTCAGATCTTCTGTCTATTTCTCAGATTCCCTGTGCGCACAGAAGAGAGCAAGTTGTTGTGGTTTCATCTTCAACAAGTAGCTTGTTTCTGATATCTGGCCTTATTGTAAGCCTGCTCTCATGTGTGTTTTCAGACAGTGGATGAGATGCTGAGAGCCGAGGGGCCGGACTGGCAGAGGGTTCTGGGATACGTGGAGAGCATTTACCGACACTTTGAGATGTGATTCCTCAACTGGACATCCCCAACTTATGCCAAGATGTCACCGAGAAGCACCAGGTGTTTGGAGGCTTCCTCCTCATGAACATTTCCATATCACTGATCAGGGCGACTACTGAGGCATGGATGACATGACGAGATGGGACTGGGCAGGACTAGTGAATGACTTTGGTTTGGATCGCCCCCTGTTGGTTATACATTGGAACTACATGTTTAGAAGGATGAGCTTTGGACAGTGCTACAATATGAGTTTTTACCCAAAGGTTACTTGAGTGATTTGTCACAAATGTGACATTGAACATTAAGAGGATTATTGGCCTGCTTTGACACACTCGTGGTTGGTATGTGATGTATTGTCGTAAATATTAAGATTTTTTGTTTTTTAAAAAGAAAAGACAATTAATATGATGAGTTTTGCTGTGATTTAAACACTCTGTAAATATGCACTTTTAGAAGCACTTTGTTGTGCCTATATGGATTCTGTGTCTGAGAACAAGGTCCTATGGCAGACACGATGGCTCACGTTATTTCAGGCCCGTTTGAGGTTGGTCTCTGAAGTCACCACACATTACACAGTGTCTCTGTGCACCTGAAACGTGGCATGACTGCCTTATTATACATGAAGGACTACGAGACCTGTCCTCTTTTTCCATTCACTCGGCCTTCCCCGAAGCCTGCTAGCTGAAAAGGCTCGCTCCTTCACAGTGTCCTCTGTTGGGAATTGAAATGTAATTTCATACGTTAACAAAGGTTAATTTGCCAAAGATTCTGAGAAATAAATAAAATGATCTATTTTGAGCTGTGACTATATCCACATGCTTCTTGTTACTAGTTTTAAATCACTTAGTGAAAGTTTGTTTGTGCTGCCCTCTTGAGGCCCAACATAATCATGTCTGGCATTTTCACAACAGCAAGCAATCTCAGTGTTTAGTCTGGAAGACCGTTTCGTTTAAAGTAACTCATCCTAAAGTCATAATCTGGGGTCTGGAGGTTCGATCCATTACAAACAAAATGTTTCGAAGAATTTTTTAGTGTGGAACCCACCCTTTCTTTCTTTCATTCATTCTTTTTATGATCTAACCTTTTATGGAGTGTAAATATACTCTAAAAGCGAGGTCATATCTAATAGAGTTGACACATTGGTCAAACAGAGCCATTTAATCGCTGCATCTACAGACATTTCATTTACAGGCTGACCAGACATTGCTCCTTTCATTTGATCAGATGTGGGTTTTTTCTTCTTTTGAATTTCTCCAAACAGAGTGTTGTATTTGCAAGAAAAAAGACAGGAGTAATTGACAGTCTCTAAAGTACATTATGAAAAGCAATGATTCATCTGGGAGGTTCATGCATACCAAGTTGATTAGCTTAACATGGGGAACATGTTAGTATATTGTGAACCTATTGCATATTTATGTCCTAATGCTAATCTACAGTCATCCTCTCCCTTGCATTCTTTTAATGCGCTATCATATACAGGCAGGTCCTTATCTTCATCATCTGCATTGCTGTAGTCCTTCTCGGGGTCACCATGGTCATCAAACTCACCATCACTCTTCCTTATCTCTGGGAAACTGACCAGAACAAACAGGAATGATGAAATACATAATTATGTAATGTCCAAACAACATTTTTGGAACATTGCAATGAAGTAATGTAACCCATATTGTGGAGGCATTAAGGGACATCAAATCACATAACCCTTATAGGGTAAGCATGTTCAAAGAATGGGTTGGCTGGAGAGAGGAATGCTACACCTGACATTGCTGTCAGCAACTCACCTTTTCTGAGCACTTGAAGCCGAGCTAAGGCTGAAGCGTTCCCCAGTGCATTCTGAGAGATGCAAGAGTAGCTGCCAGCATCAGAGAGACGGAGACCTTTGAAGAGGTGAGAAATAACCTGTTTGGGTACCGGTATTCATGATTTTTATTGGATATTTAATCACATTGAAATGATGTCTGTATTTGCCTGTACCACTAATCAACTGCTATTTTGTACCTCTCTCCCCATGGCTACATATAGAAAGAAGAACCGATATGACCAGCATTGTTACTCTGAAAAATGGATAGCAATCTTTCTCCTAAGCTGTGTTAGACTTTGCCTTATCATTCATTCTTCCTATTGATTTTCTGCCATCTTTTTCCATCTCTGTGAGTAAAGTGAGTGACTGAAGTTCACTAGTGTATGCCTCTCTGTAGATCCTTTGTTTAGGACTCATTTAAAAAAGAGATTGTAGAAAGCTTTCATGATCTACATTGTCACAGCCTGTTTAGATTAGACATTTGAATTATAGTATACAGTATAATGCAATAGACTAAACAGTATTATATACATGTACAAGAGGGTCGAAATATATCTGGCAAGACAAAATCAATGCACAAATGTTTGAGAATCCTGTCAGCCTTTATTTCTGTTCACCTTGGATCTGCAGCCATGTTGATATAGTGAAGCGTTGCGGCCCACCCCGTGCCTAGGAAAGAGATGCATTCTGGGTGTGAGAGGAGGGGCTGTTTACGTACACTGAGGTTAAGACCACTTACTGCTGAGAATTTAATGAAAGGACTATACACACCACAATATCTCCCAAATATAAATGCCCTCAGTGATCTAAAGTGGAAGTAAGTATTGTGTGGAGAAAGGGTAAAAGTACCACACCTGGACTGAAATGTGAGGGTCATCACCAGGTAGGATGTTGTCGCTACCGTTCTTCTTCCAGCTCACGCTGGGAATAGGGAAGGCAGACACCTCACATCCAAATGCGATGTCATTTCCTGTGTAATTTGTCAGGTCTTGAGGGGCTCTGGAAATCTGTGGGGCTGAGAGCACAAATGTCCTCTTCAAGACCTCAGGCTGTTTTTTTTTCTTTCAGACATGCTGTATGTTTACAAAGTGTCATTCCAGTTATAACTGTGGTATGGCAGCTCTGTCTCATACCGCAAACCAATGTTAACAGCGAATTGGCTCAGTCGCATGCCCCAAAACCAGCAGAATTCCTGCATAAGGTAGTTTGGATTTAAGATTCAAGTTCAAAGCTGCATGTATTTTGTTCTCTACAAAAGCAATGTAGGTTCATCTATTATCTACATACTAGTATGAATCTTTCACCATACTCCAGCTCGGCCGAACTCCTTAGTAAATCCAGAAGACTACTATCTTACTGTTTACTCAGGCCATAGCATGCTAAATGTTAATCTAATACAGTAATACATCAACAGCAAGGCACCAGACTAGTAGGCTGTGGCAACTGTTGTACAACAACAAAGCATTACTTCTTTTGTGTGCTGACAAACCCATACACAAAAACTCAATTATGTACCACAGCTTAAAACAACATTTTCATGGTCACAACTGCAGTTTACTCCATCCCACCCTAAGCTGATCAGGTTATTACCCGAGTGGCAGGGTCCAGCCCCAATAACTCTCAGCTCCTTCCCCAGTCTGCTGGCCTCCTCCCTCAGCTGGCAGGGATTGGGGTATGTGCGCCCATCTGACCCACACACGGAGCTTGTGGACCGGCACACACACTTGGGCTCTGGGCTGTCATCGCCATCCCCGCCCTTGAGGCGCCTCTTCCGTCTCGGGGGCCTCCGGCAGTGCAGCCCCTCCCCGCAGTGACCGTAGAACTCCTGTGCTCCGTCGGGGTCACACAGCTGGCCCTCGGCGTTGGCACACTGCTCACAGCAGTCGCAGTTGTCCCGCACCAGGCCAGCCGGGCAGTTGGGGGGCGCCGGGGGGCATAGGTGCCCCTGGCACTCGCCACAGGCCTCGCCCTCCTCCCAGAGACGCAGCCAGCCGCGGTGCTGCGGGGGCGAGGCATGAGACGGACGTACACACACGCACAGGTACAGGTATAGGCACAACCAGACCACAGTCCAGGACATGGCACCTGAGATATGAGACACAAAGCTGAATAGCTGAGCCATGTGACACTTTTCAATGTAGAAATATTTGCAGCAAATAATGACTGGCTTGTTTTATATTCTCACCAAGAACTCACCGAGAGAATTCTGCAACTGTTGGAGATTGCTCTTCTGTTCCTAATTGAACACAGATGGCCTTGATGGGAGATATTCCTCTGTCTTTAGTTATTCCAGTGAAGAAGAGAATAGGAAAGTGCAGATGTTTATTATTGAACTTAAGTTCAAATCGGATAGATAAACCTGCTGTTACTGGAGCAATAAAGTATTACAACTACCTCCCTTAGGAAACATTCCCCCTTCTTGTGTCCCAAAGGCCATCCTCACTCTCTGGGGCCAGTTTGGTTGGCAAGGCAGGACTGGCACCAGGGCTTCAAAATTGGCACAGCATGTAAAAGAACACAAAATCCTAGCGTGGAATGCACAGGATGCCCGAGCTGTCATTCAAAGTGTTCGTATGCAGCTGAGTTATTTCAGTGACCTATGGTAGGCTATGATGTAGGCCTACATTCAATGCAGCTCTTCTGAAATGTCAACAATTATCGTTCATGCTCCTCCATGCTGGCTACACAGGCAGGCTTCAATGTGGTGCAGTTCTGTGAAATTCCTTTGCTGGCTAAGCTTTGTGTCTTGAGGGAGGACATTTGAGTTTTCTCTCTCTCTGAAAGGTGTGTGTGTGTGTGTGTGTCTGTGTCTGTGTCTGTGTGTGTGTGTGTGTGTTTGTGTGTGTGTGTGTGTGTGTGTGTGTGTTAATGTGTGTGTGTGTGTGTGTGTGTGTGTTAATGTAGTGATGGTTGGGGGGTTGGGGCTCGGGGCTCATGAGGCATTTATAATGTAAGAATATGAGACAACAGAGGAAACCGCAACACATGCTTCATCTTCACTAAGGACATAAAGCAAAAACATGTTATGCCTTGATGACAGGCCTAAGGTTCCAACTCAACTTATATCTATTTTTCCAACACAAATTCTGATGTCCTGAAAGTTTAAGGATGTTTCACAGATACATGGCGCAACTTTTTCAGCAATGTTATTATTATGGTTCTGGCATGTCACCACGCTCCATGTGGTGACATGTCATCAGAATGTTGCCCATAGTGATGACATGGGGCAACTTGAGCAATGTAACTGGGCAACAGGGGTGGACAGTAACTAAGTACATTTACTTGATTACTGTACTTAAAGGAGAATTCCGGTGTGATATTGACCTAAAGTGTATTGAAACATGATACCGAGTGTGAACGTATGTCTCATAGCCCATCTCGGCTTGTCCCCTGCACTCCAAAATCTGGCGCTAGTTAGCCGATGCTACCAACAGCTTTTTCAATAGTGGTGCTTCGGCATCGGGCTAGCCATGCAAATAAATCACTGTTTTACACCCATTTACGAGGCTCAATGTATCTCCACACTTCATTGGTAGACTTCCGAGGGGCCCTGACATTTAAAACGAGACATTGAGAACTTTGAAAAAGCACTGGTAGTTTACTTACAAGACGATTTATACAGACAGTATCTTCACGAAGTTTAGCGTTTGCAGCCATCTTGAATTTAGTCACGATGAGTCGAGCAACGAGTAAGAATGAACAGGTATGATAAGGGATCAGATTCCAAAAATAATTCAGTGGAAATGCATGGATTCCAGTTGCTGCTACTGGAAGAAACTGGAAGTATGATTTTTGAGTATCTGTACTTTACTTGAGTATTAATATTTTTGGAAACTGTGACTTTTACTCCACTACTTTTGAAAGACAAATAGCCTACTGTACTTTTGACTCCACTATATTTTAAATATGAGCATGAAGTATTTGTTACTTTTACCACATTTGAGTGTTTGAATGCAATAATGTGATTGACCATCTTGAAGTTATTTTTTTTTTTTCAATAGTCCAATTTGAACTTGGCTGAGGTAATGATGGTGACAATATATTCTTCATCAGAACATCCTCCATGTAGCCTGGGAGAACTACACCTGTTTGCAATAGATTCTTCATCAGAACATCCTCCATGTAGCCTGGCAGAACTACACAAACCTGTTTGCAATTGAGACTTGAGAAATGGTCTGGTGTTAACCAGGTTATCCTCCATGATCATTGTGAAACTGGAATGAAATTAGACAATCACCTGACGTTCACCACATAGATCTTTAGCGTATATACATCATTAATCAATAAATAATTTACTCAAAATTAAGTTATCTGGTTTTGTATTGGGCAGTTAAAATGTTTAGATTTGTCAACAGAGAATGAATAATGATGTTTTTGTTGGATGTATGACTGAACAAATATGTATAAGCCTACCCTATTACTGTAATGACCAAACAAACATTACATTACAATACATTAAAAAGGACAAACAGGCCTACTTCTGAATAGGCTACTTAAGTATTTTTAAAAGCAGTTACTGTAGGCCTACTTCAACTTAAGTAAAAATCTGACTTAGCAACTTTCACTTGTATTGGAGTAATATTTGATAAGGTATCTACTTTCACTTAATTAGCCTAAAGGCATTACTTAATAGGACAATACAACCAGTTCAATTTATTCTGATTGGATGATCATGACAATTTGCTTACTGATTAATAAAGTTCTCCAGAAAATAAACTGATGCCCAATATCCATGGGAACATGCCAGAACCATAATAATGAGGAACATTGCCCAACAACATTGCTGAAAAAGTTGCCCCATAATCATCAGCTAGGTCATAGCCTACAACATGATTTGAATTGGCCACTTGAACTATGCCTACTGCCTATACACAGAGATCTTTCTTTATATCTATAATTATTAATCTCTGAAGTTGTGTCAATGGTGCTCCTGTATCCTACAAACAGGGGTAGTACTGTCCTGCCAGTTAAAGGGAGGGGTTGGGAACGTCACTCTCTTCCTGGTTAAAATGGTGTGGACCAAGATGCAATCAGGTAGCCTAGGCGAACAATCGGAAATATTTGAAAAGGTGTCTTCACAATAAAAGTTCTCTACACAGGCCTATAATACATTCTCTAATTTCTATCAATAAAAGTTTGTTATTCTGCCAATAATGTGACTTTGTGTGTCGGAATAATTTACAAAAATGTAATGAATATAGATCAATTCGTAAAAAAAAATATATATATTTCCCATTAGGGGTTTCCATATCTGTAGCTTTAATTTGAAAACGCAACCTCCCCTCTTTCCGGAAAGGGCGCGTTGTTGTTCATTTTTCATATCACTCCACGTTACACAGGAAGAGAGAATGTATTAAATCGAGGATGGAACAACTTTCTTTATCAGAATTTCTCTCACCTGGACAGAAGTCACGGCGACAGTTTATGTGACGCTTAGCCGATCCACATTGGTCTTACTTTGCAGCCTGCCGTTCAGATTCTTTGACCGCACAGTAAGTGTGATTTGCTTTTGATCTGTTCTCTGTGTTGTTCTGTCACTTAATGTTCTGTCAGGGAAATATGAAATAGCATGAATGAATTTCTGTGTAGGATAACTTGTCCTGCTGCAATTAATGCAACCAAACCATTATGAAAGGCTACCTCTAATATTGATAGAGGTTTAACTCTTTTAACGTCCTCCTCGTATTGTCATATCTTATAATTGAATGAAATCATAAACAGGCAAAAAATGATGATGGAGTACATAAGCTCGTGCCTTTGTTGGTTGGTCCTTTGAATTGTTGTAACTATCAGTGGAGAGAATTGATATGCGTCTTTCTTTCATGCGTTTTTAAATCAGCATGTTTTGGGACTCCTTAGACAAATTCTGAAAAAGTAAGTTGGTGATTCTTGAATACTGTCCTGTCTAGTTGACCCACCTGTTCCTTGTCCTGAGGTGAACAGGTAAAAAGATTTCAAAGGGCCACGTTACAAATCCCGTGGGCAAGGTCTGGGTGGGGCTAAGTGGAACTGAGTCTGACGCAAATACTGAAGCTGAACTCTGTAGCGTCATGTGTCCTCCCTCACGGAAGTCTCTTTTGAATGAGGCTATGGCATTTTCCTTCAGTGGTATGGGAGAAATATTGAACTGTTGTTTTGTGTTCCCAGGTTGCAAGGAGGGTCACCGGTTCAACCCGAGGAATGGCTCAGAAGGTTCTTGTCACAGGTGGAGGGGGCTACATTGGCAGCCATTGTGTGGTGGAGCTCATAGAGGCTGGCTTTCATCCTGTCGTGATTGATAACTTCAGCAATGCTGTACGAGGTGAGTGTCAGCACAGACATTCAAGAAGTACAGAACTCTAGAGGGGTCATTGCAAGATATTTTTGGTATACTTCAAATGAGAGCACAATTTAGTCAGATGAGTGCACTATTTAGTAAAACGTGCACTCATTTTACTAAATTGTGTGCACATTTTATTAAATCGTGCGCACGTTTTACTAAATTGTGCACTCATTTTACTAAATTGTGCTCTCAATTTAATATATTGTGCGCACGATTTAGTAAATTGTGCACTCATTATACTAAATTGTGCACTCAATTTAGTATATTGTGCGCACAATTTAGTAAATTGTGCGCACGTTTTACTAAATAGTGCACTCATCTGATTAAATTGTGCTCTCATTTGAAGTGTTGTAAATTGAGCGCACAATTTAGTAAAACATGCGCACATTTTACTAAATTGAGAGCACAATTTAGTAAAATGAGCACACTATTTAGTAAATCGTGTGCACGTTGTACTAAATTGTGCGCACGATTTACTAAATTGAGAGCACAATTTAGTAAAACGTGTGCACGATTTAGTAAAATGAGCGCACATTCTCTCGATACACAAAAATATCTTGCAATGACACCTCCTAGGCTCCGTAATGAAGAGATTTTATTGGATTTGTTTTAGTCTGTTACCTCTGTGTATGAGGCAAACATTTACACAGGGTCCATAAAATTATAAACTAAAGTTCCGGTGATGGTGTGTTTATTTGGGTTTGTATGTGGGTTCTGTATATAACCCTGTCTCAGAAACCACATCACATAAACGTGATATCTGTTTCTAGTTTCTATACAAACTGAAATGTGAAATGATGAAAAGTGTTATTCAGCATTTATTAACATTTAATATCTGTCTTGGTTGGTGTGTGAGTCCATATTAACACTGTTTATGTTATATATTCTTTATGAGGAGAGGGTGATGTCCCAGAAAGTTTGCGAAGAATTGAGGCATTTCTGGACACAACCATTGAGTTCCACGAGCTGGATTTACTTGACAAACCTGGACTAGAAAGGATATTTAAAAAGGTTTGATTTTTATACACAATACGGAATTACTGTGTTCAGGCCTCAGTTGGCTTTCTGTCAACTGTGACTATCTTTTTTTCTTCATGAGTTACCTTCAAAGAGCACTAACAAGACCTCTAACAAGAAAAAAATCACAGGAGTTGCAGGAGTATAGTACTCAAAAATGCATAATTTAAAGAACAAACATGTCATAATGGTAAGCTCTGCTGTCTTCCTATTACCCTCCAGCACAAATTCCATGCAGTAATGCACTTTGCCGGCCTAAAAGCAGTGGGTGAGTCTGTTGAGCAGCCTCTGCGATACTACCGTGTCAATCTCACAGGAAGCATCAACCTGCTTGAGGTGAGTGACAGTGGATATGTTTTTCTCTGATTGTACCTGTCCTCATATCTCAGAGTCAACTTACCTCAGTCGCTTTATTGCAACTTGCTGTGTGTCAGTCTCAGTTTTGCATGTTTTTTGCATGTCTTTACTGCAGTTGCTTTTCTGTGTGGGGTTGTTGCCTCTATTAACTCCCTCCCATCACAACAATTTTAACACAAACAAGCTTTGGGCTGTTGTGGATGGTCTCATCGGCTGCTGTCTTGTTCTGTGTGTGTGTCTGTGTGGGATTTTTGTGTATGTGCGTTTTGTGTGCATCTGCATGTCTCGCAGGTTATGCAGGCTCATGGGGTACACAATGTGGTATTCAGCAGCTCAGCTACGGTGTACGGAGATCCCCAGAAGCTGCCAATCGATGAGAGCCACCCAGCAGGGGCTTGCACCAACCCTTACGGCCAGACCAAGTACTTCATCGAGGAAATGATCAAGGACCATTGTAAAGCAGAGAAGGTGGATATCACATGTCTTTGTACCATTCAGAAATGAAACCCTTGTTACTAGTAGCACTGTAAGCACAATTTTTTGTGTAAGCATATGTGTAAGAACATATATCTATTGTTTGTCAGATTAAATTGCCTTGCCTTTATCTTTGTTATCAGCGTAGGAAAATACTTTGTGTTTCTAATTGATATGTAAATCTCAACACGTACTGTATGTTCTATGCTGATAGGACTGGAATGCTGTATTGCTAAGGTACTTCAACCCCATTGGTGCTCACATCTCTGGACAAATTGGTGAAGACCCACAGGGTATTCCCAATAACCTGTTGCCATACGTCGCCCAGGTAATGACCACTCAGAATCATACCAAACCTAAACTTGAGTTCTATAAATGGATTATCATGAATATTCACCAATGTTGTGATTGAGTCACCACCCTGTTGACTGTCTTTATAGGTTGCCATTGGTAGAAGGAAACAATTGAATGTGTTTGGAAATGACTACAATACAATTGATGGAACAGGTAATCACAATGACTTTACTTAAGATTCAAGTAGTGTAGTGAGTACAAATACTGTAGCTGAATGGACGTTACGTGAAGTCATAGTGTGTGAGGAAATGAGAAGGATTTCATATACAGTATAGACCATGATGGTAATTTTGATACCATGGATTTAATGAGACCCAGTCAGACCAATAGTATGAAAAATCAGGAACAGAGTTTATTTACAATGATGCACATCAAGGGAGAGACAGCATGACTTCACCTAAAGATCCATCAGCTGCTCTAAGTAGACAAGGAAATAGTTAGGGTTTAAGTATCTTTCCAGGCTGACGGGAGATGGCGTTGGTCATCCCATCTCACGTGGACTACACTGAATCAGACCCTGATTAGTGGCAGCCTGGCAATCCGGAGCAGATAGCTACTGATGCAGAACAGTAAAACACTGCAAAGTCATAATATTCCCGCTTATCTCTAACTACAGTCACACACAGATATACACAGGGACAGTACAGATATCATACAGTCATTACATAGAATCATACTTTTAGTATCAAAGTGACCCACTAATGAGAAATGCAGAACATTAACCCACATATTGGAATATTGGACATAATGCAGAACATTAAACCACATATTGGAATATTGGACATAATGTTCTATTCCACCTTCTCTCAACCACCATATTCACATGTCTTTGTGTGTTGTCCTCTGCAGGGGTCAGAGACTATATCCATGTGGTAGACTTGGCAAAGGGACACATAGCAGCTCTCAGGAAACTGGAAGAAAGTTGTGGATGCAAGGTACCACTTTCTCTGTCCTCTTTTCTTTCATCTGTGGTGTGGTTCCACCTGGTTTGCTCTACTAATGACACCCCATCCCCTCCCCCGTAGGTGTATAACCTGGGAACAGGCACAGGTTACTCAGTGCTGCAGATGGTGAAGGCTATGGAGAAGGCCTCAGGGAGAAAGGCAAGTGATCATATCCATGCTTATGGCTTTTCTTTTAATCATGTGGGGAAGATCGTCAGGAAGATCAAAGTAACTCTGGAGGGCTGGAACAGTACTGACCATGCCCCCCCCCCCCCCCCCCCCGGTCTCTCTCTCTCTCTCTCTCTCTCTCTCTCTCTCTCTCTCTCTCTCTCTCTCTCTCTCTCTCTCTCTCTCTCTCTCTCTCTCTCTCTCAATAGATCGCCTACCAGATTGCCCCACGGAGGAGTGGTGACATCGCGTCCTGTTATGCTGATCCCCAGCTGGCTGAGAAGGAGCTGGGCTGGAAGGCTCAGTTTGATCTGGAGAGGATGTGTAAGTACCAGCATTGTACATGTAGTAGACATCCACCTCCCCTGCCTTCACACTTCCTGCGCCACTGCTGTGATTTTGTGCTGGGACAGCACATTCCACCTCCTGGCATGTGGCTAAATGTTGCATGAACAGTCATCAGAGTCATATGACATGAGGCTAAGACAGATGTTGTGCACAGTGACTTGTTTCAAAAGGAATGTTTCATAGTGGTCTTTCTTTATTATAAGTTAAAATATATTTCATGCAGTGGGTATACCCTACATTGCATATGTATGGCATATTGTCCACTGGTTCACTGTTATAATTGGGGAATTCAGTACTTTCATTTGAAAATACATGGAGTGGTAGATATGTCAAGCAGTTTCTACCTTGCTTTCCTCTCACACACATGTAGTGTCTTATAAATGGATGTTTATGAGTGCGTGGTGTGTAATGCTGTTTTGTCATGTCGCCTCCATAAGGTGAAGATCTGTGGCGCTGGCAATCCAAGAATCCTACTGGTTTCTGCAACGGCACAGCTGAATGACACAGATCTCCGAATCATGGAGATTAATCAAAAATCACCGGGCCAAAGCAGACCATGACTTCCTCATGTTTACAATGCATAACATACTTCTGATGGAATGGACACGTCAAAGAAAAATACTTATTTAATTACTTTTTTCTGTTTTTATGATTTTCATCTCTCATGTTATAATTTCTTTCATTTAATCATTTAAAATCTTTATGAAATTGTTATTTTCTATGGTGACACCTGTAAAACAAATACTTTATTTCTTTGTACTGTACTGTCTTTATGATTTTAATAGTTCTTGTCAAAGATTAAAAATATTAACTTAATGATTTTATCATAAATTGTGGTATATCCTATTCTTTGTACATGTACTAAATAGTCCTAATCCTTTTAGATGTGGTATTTGTATATAACAAGGTAAAGTTTTGAACCTTTTGACCACTTTTTAAAATGTTTTTTAAAATGGTTAAACAGATATATATTATTTATTTCATTTTTTTTGGACAGTTTAAGTTATGGGGTGTTTTTCCTGTTCAAGAATGTTTGCAACCAGTGCCCTTTAGGCCCAAGAGACTTACTAATATCAAACAGCTACAAAAGGGCCTTGGAAGTATAATATACCTGGCCTTGTGTTCATTAGGTTCACCTGGGTAGAAAATTAGGCTATTTAGTGACAAGTGATTCTTATTTACTTGATTCAAAAAGGACACTTGTGCTTTAAGTGGCTTCTTGGCCCTTGGGCACTCTGAACACCCACGTCAGCACAGGCTTTTTTTCCCCCTCTCAACAAACGGGTTTCGGTCTTTAGGGCTGAGCAGGAAGTGGATGTTTACCCAGATCGGGGAAGCCACGACAATTTAGTTAAAGTGTCCAGAAATGGAGATGGTTTGTGAAATTGGGACAAACAGACCAATGCGACCTTCGGCAGAGCCAGGTCGCCAGTAAGTATAAGCTTTATCGTTAAGAAAAAGCAGCGGGGGCTGAAGCGTTGGGCGGCGGGTTGTCGTTAGGGCGTCAACGGGTTCTGCAGATATTGCGCGCCTGCGAGATGAGCGTTTCACTCCGCAGTGTAAGAATTCGTTCACCGCTGGCTTGTGCCCTGGAACCGGAGCACAAAAGAGGGTGTTCATTGTGTTATCAAAAACGGGCGTAAGGAAGAACATAGGTCTTATTCCGCATTGTTCAGACTTGTGAATACGGATATTACATGTGCTACCTTTTTACGCATGCCTTTGTCCGTGGTTTTATCGGGGTGAAGGGGAAGCAGTTGTAGGTGGGCGTCTCTGTAGTAGGCTGAACCATCGGTGGCTGCACCTCACTCAATAAAGAAACCTATTTCTTTATGGCTTTTAGGCTCTCAACGTTTGATAACAACTGATGGTTAGTTTCCGACTGGGCACACTCAAGTCACACAAAATGTTTACTGTAAATGTAATTTAACTCGTGCGTACTCTAGAAATTTTACGGGTGTTAGAGTCGGGCACCGCAGCAGCCAGTGACCAAGGTAGTTCAGCATTTTCCTTTTTTCGAAATGGGTCATACGGAATGTTAATTCTGCCAGCAACGCTGTCAGTGAATCTATATAGCGAGAATGGTGATGAAAACGAAAGAAGCGGTCGTCTAGAGTTTAACAATATCCCAATTATACTGTAATCTGCTATTTTTGCTCGAATTTGCGTAATAGAGAGTGAGAAGGGTCGTTCGTTACTATGCCTTGGACACATCATCTTTCCTATCTTGTAAAGTGGCTCACTCCAAAATAGTAAGGAGAGCTGTTCGTTACCCGACGCTGAGAGTCGGGTGTACCCTGCAGGAGAAATGCAGGATTGACAGGCACTTAGACCATTGGAAAGGCTGGGCGTGTGCCTCAGCGGAATAGCTTGCTTCTGCTTTCATCCCAGACAAAAGACGGTGGGCGACAAGAACAGACGTGCCCCCGAATCAGAAAGTTCGCCTAAAAGCATATTCAACATTTATAATTATTAAAACAGGCTATCTGCACACGGGTGTCGAATAAGCGCCGTGGAACTGGAATGATGTGTGACTTAAAACACCAACGCTGCTGACATGTGACTTCTCTCCCGTTGTCCATACTGTAGGCTACCCCATAAGAAATGTTGGTTATGACCGTATACATTACTTCATTTGAGTTGTAATCCCACCTAGCACTTGCATGCTCTAATCAAGCTAACACACTTGACAAATGACAGGCCCACGATTATTATGGGGAATTTTAATTTGGATTAATTGTGCTCAGTTAGACATGTTTTTCAAACATACTGTATGTCCTATATTAGGCATCCTCACAGATGGTCCAGTGCAGACATAACATCAAGCCATCAGAGCTGCCTGCTGAAGCAGCTGGACCAGCAGCGCCGACAAGATCTCTTTTGCGACTGCAACGTGCTGGTTGAGGGCCACCTTTTCAAGGCTCATCGCAATGTGCTCTTCGGCAGCAGTGGTTATTTCCGTATGCTGCTCACCCAGGGAGCTAAAGACTGCGCCGAGCCAGCAAGCGCTTCGTTCGACGTCTTCAGCCCAGAGACCTTCACTGTAATCCTGGACTTCGTCTACTCGGGACACCTGGAGCTCACGAGCAGTAATGTCATCGAAGTGATGTCAGCAGCCAGCTACCTGCAAATGAACGACGTCATTGCCTACTGCAAGGACTTCATCAAGTCCTCGCTGGAGATTAGCGCCAAGGAAGATGACGACCGGTACCTCTGCCTGTCAGATAACAGCATGGGCCATGAGCGCAGTGGTGATGTGGACCAGGCTGGACCTTGCTCCCTCAATGGTCAGCCCACAATTTGGGCCGAGGATGACGTGCAATCGAAGGACTATCAGGTGGACATCAGCCCAGAGGTCACCCTCCTGCCGCCAAGCCCAGCCCAGCATCCGAGAATGGTGAAAACAGAGCTGGAACCAGACCAAGACATGCAGCTAGAGTTTACCACCCTTGTCCCAGAGCGCAGAAGGAGGGGATCCAAGAGGAAAGCCAGCGGAGGACGCCCGGTTGCCAGTGACAACTCCTCAGTTGACCTCCAGATGGCAGCCTCACACAGCGCACAGAAAGCAGATGAACTGTATGCCACCCTACCTACCATTGTTGGAGTTGTGGGAGTCTTCAATAAAGGTGAGAAGAATGAAGAGCTTTTTAAAAGAAAAACAACTGTAGTGATTGACTCAACCTTTCTCCTTGTTCAAAACATGGGGACTACAGTATTTCAAAGAGGGTCTAATTGTCAACAACTTGTACCCTCTTGAATATTTCATTCTGTGTAGGCTATTTAATCTAAATGTCACTACCAGTCATATAGGGCCTGAGACTAATGGCTTTTAATCTTCCCCGTCACCTGTATCATCTTGTTGCACCTGGATTAACCCTATATTCTCTTTTTCAGTAGACTCAAACCCCACCATGCGTTTCAAGTGCCCTTTCTGCACACACACTGTGAAAAGGAAGGCTGACCTGAAGAGACATCTCCGTTGTCATACGGGCGAACGCCCCTACCCCTGCCAGGCGTGTAACAAGCGCTTCACTCGGCTAGAGCACCTGCGCAGCCATTTTGAGACGGTGGGTTATGTGACTGGCCAATCCCTGGTCGAGGTTGATTATGTACATACAATAAAAAAGCTCTTCATTTTGTTCTTTAGCCCACAAAGAGTCCAAGTGAAATACATAAATGACTTTAAGAGGCTCCTCAGATGGAAAGATTCTAAGACACATGGATTAAGCTTAGTCCTAGACTAAGCTATTTTCAGTGAGATGTTCACTGAAGTTCTCTTTTAGTCTAGACTAGGTTCTATGTCAGGGAAACTGGGCAATTGAAACTGGCCCTGAGAGTTTTCACAACACTGTGTTGCTTGTCCAGTCACCTCTGCCATTGTCTCCTATCTGAACTTGCAGATCCATCAGGCGCGTAAGCTGGTGTGCCGTAAATGCAAGCGCCACGTGACCGAGCTGAGCGGGAGGGTGGTGTGCGAGGGCACGCGGTGCTATCGGCTGTGTGGCGTCTGTATCCAGGAGACAAGTTACGCCGGCATGACTGTGGAGGGGGAGGGGGAGGTGGGCCAGCAGCAGGAGGAGCATGCGGCCACAGAGGAGCCAGAGCTGTTGCTGGGGGTGGACGAGGCCGAAGCCGACGGGGAGAACCAGGACCCCAGCTGGGTCATCACAGATGACGACGACCTGGCCGAGGACTCGGGTGCCGACCTGATAATCCAGGAGGTGGACGACAGTGATGAGGAGCTGAATGAAAAGCAGGACTGATTGCAATGCTGAGATACTGAGGCTGAATATGGGCGAGGACTGAGAAAGATCTGAATATGATTCTAAGTTTCAAGGGGAGAGAGTAGTTGAAAATGCATATGGCACCTGATAATTACAGAGATAATAAGTTGAAGTGCAAAGATGCAATTTCTGTTATGGGTGATGCCCTTATTAGTTTGGTAAATGAGAATTAAATGATTTTTCAATCATTATGAACCTGTTGTTACAAAACAAAACACACATTTTTGCTTAGGAATATTTGAAATGCACATCACAGACATTATACTACCATCAAGTAGTTGCATGCACGGCTTTCTTGTTCTAAGCCACACATTTCTTTGTTTTAATTTCCTGTTTCCCCTGTCTCTGAGGAGAGACATAAAAAAGCTCACCCAAATGTCATGGCCTTGTGGAAAATTGTTAAAAATGAAAATGATGGGTAGCTTCCTACATTAATGTGCATTAAACGGTTAAATACATAGAATTCCACTTAATTATAGGCCTAGTAAAAGTATGGCTGTTACTGATGATAACTTTGTTTATTTATTATCTTCCGAGTGATATACTTTTATATTCAATAAAATATTTTTATACCCCGCACGTCACCACGTGTGAATTATATCAAAAGTTTTTCAAACATCTGCATTCTGGTTTGCAACAAGGGACCACCGCTTCACGATTGCAACCATCCATGGTCCCGCATTTCGCCACTCCGCTAGGCGGCGATGGAGATGTTACAAAACAAGCATAGTGTTTGCATCGCCCCAGTTCAGGTTGTTGTGGACATGGCGACTCTCATGAGATATGTCAACAGTTCCTTCAGTTCCAGAATGGGGCACCGCTCCATTGCTCTGAATTGTAGCGCATCTGTTGCCAGAGCCGTGAGTGTGTATGATTTTCATATATAACCACCGGGTCCATAACGCGATTGATGTCCAATTGTTTAAACCTAGAGGTACTAACCATTCACATTAACAGTTACTTCCTGATATAGCAAGCTAACCAAACCCTTCATGGAAACGCTAACCTTAGTTACAAACATTTCAATAGGCCTATTCTCCTTTTAAACTATTTTGTCTAAATACCCATTAACGTGATTTTATTGTTCGCTCGCAATTTTTTCGCAATGATGTCTGTAAAATCGAGTCATATGTTTAGCCTTCAGGTGAGCTTAGAGGTTATGTTCCTGTGTTTGTCTAGCTAACGTTAGCACCAATGACTGGTTAGCACTTACACTAACATTAGCTGGTTCAACTTTACTGTAAGATGTGTGACAAGAGCATACAGACCAACAATGTCTGCCCGCCCGCTAACTCTCTCTCTCTTTTACAGTTTGGTGTTGCTGCAGGGAAACCACTGCCTGCAAAGGTGAAGATTGTGGAAGTGGGACCCAGAGATGGTCTACAGAATGAAAAGGTTTGATCTTTTGTGGCAAGCTTTTCATATACTCATCTGTTTGTCCAATTTGAACGTGAAGTACGTACACTTCAGGTACATTTATAGCTTTATGAACTTTATTCTGTAAATTAAACATGCTATAAGCTAATGTATTAATTATATCTGCCTTTTAGACCGTTGTGCCTGCAGAGGTGAAAATCCGACTGATTGACATGCTGTCAGAGGCAGGGCTTCCTGTAATTGAAGCCACAAGCTTTGTGTCTCCAAAATGGGTTCCACAGGTAAACAATTCATTTTCCATGTAGAAATTGGGGCTCAGAAATTGGGGTGTGACTGTTGACAAATCTAGTTGCAAACCCATCAGTAAAATTTTGTAGGCCTACCATGGGCTCTGTGCACTGACTTACCTGAAGTTGGCAAACCAGTATCCTGTTCGTTGACATCGTTGTTAACAAGCACCTGAAGAGGAGTAATTCAGTTGTACCAAAACGTGTGCTCACCGAAAATCCTTCCCTTTCTTTTGTCCAGCCACTGCACTGGCGTTTTTTTAGGAAAAAGGTGGAAGCTAAAATAAAATCTCTTTTATAATGACTTGAAGCCTTAGAGCCACCCACGGACATTAAGACTCGCTTACATTGTATTTCTTACATTTTGGTACAACTGAAGCATTTATTTTCAGGCGCTTATTGATAGCCATGTCAACGAAACGGGTTAGATGACTTCAAGTAAGCTTGTGCACAGAGCCCATACTCTTTACCAAATTAATCCATTGATTGGACAATTACTTTAAAAAGAAAATACAATTCAGTTTTAGTTGTTGAAAATAGTTTATATTGGTGCCTGATAATAGTTTATCCAAAAAAATATGAATTGGTCCAACTTCACTGGAACATAAAAGAGTTTTTTGATCTCTAAATGTATTTGGCAGATGGCAGATCAGGTGGAAGTCATGCAGGGCATCCATAAAAAGCCAGGAGTGAACTACCCAGTCCTCACCCCTAATCTAAAGGGCTTCCAAGCTGCTGTAAGTGCCGTTCAGCCCAATAGTTTTATCAATACTGCAATGAATACTGTGCGCTCTGCCCAGTTAGACCTCTGTTTCTCTCTCTGATTGTGAGTGCTCCTGGTTATGCGTTGTTTGATGAAGGTGAAAGCAGGGGCACAGGAGGTGGCTATATTTGGCGCCGCATCAGAGCTCTTCAGCAAAAAGAACATCAACTGTTCAGTAGAGGAGAGTCTTCAGCGCTTTGAAGAGGTCACCAAGGCAGCCAAGGAGCAAGGAGTACTCGTCAGAGGGTAAGGCAACAATTGTAGTAGTAATGGTACTCTCCTAGTAATAATGCTTGTCTGACTATAATAAATATTAATCTGGACCATAGCTTTCTTGATGTAGTTCCCCATGCTAATATTAAGCCTAGTATGTGATGCCAAGTTTGTGGCATGACACATATTACTCCAGATAATACCCTTTCCTGATAATCTTACCATCGTGTTTCCTGTATGACCAAGTGTATTGTTCTGTCTGTTTCCTTGGTATATTATTCACACTTGGGTATTATGAGGGTAATGAGGAAAAAGTCTTACAACTATGATGATCCTTGGGTATGAGGAAATAAGGAAGAAGTCCTACAATGATGGCCTATTTGAACATCTTAACAGATTACTGATGGCGTAGTATTCTTAGTAGGTGTAGTACTCTTATGAAAGGTGATTAGAAATTATCCATTTTTGTTGGAGAAGAACCTAATTGGGCCACAACTCTATAGAAAAAAAAGTATCATACAATGATAAGATGTTGTCGTAGACTTCTGTAGGAATCGTATGGTTACATTAATACACAGGATTAGATGTTATAATCCCTTGTGCCAAAATCCAAGGTAAAAACACATTCAGAAGCCCCTACCCAAATTAACTTCAAAAAGCACGCTAACCACCAATCTGCCAACCAATGGTCACAAACACAAGACAAATGGCCCATCTAACAGCAGTATACAGTATGCAGCA
This sequence comes from Alosa sapidissima, assembly GCF_018492685.1. Classification (NCBI taxonomy): domain Eukaryota; kingdom Metazoa; phylum Chordata; class Actinopteri; order Clupeiformes; family Clupeidae; genus Alosa; species Alosa sapidissima. Next base: position 6,667,678 of record NC_055975.1, read on the forward strand.
TGTCATTGAGGTTGTCAAATGGGCACCCTCATTCACCGATGTTTCGTTAAGTTAGGCCCACGACACCTCATGAAGGCTCAACAGTGAAACCAGCGTCCTGGAGACACTCACCTCCATGCTGCCACCATATTACCCCATTGAAGTATCCAATATCCAAGATACTCTTAACCAGCCTAGGCATGGTCTAGGTTGATTAGGTTGGTCCGTCCCGTTGATATGGACTGAACCATAACCCTAAAAACCCTAACCAACCACCATCGACCTAGCCACGGTCCGCACCTTAACGGTTTAAGGAACGCACCTTAAACCGTGCTTCCAGAATCATCAAAGATCCCTCCCACACAAGCCACCATTTTTTCCAGCTTCTCCCCTCTGGACGATGTTACAGATCCATAAGAACGGAAACCACACATTTCAAAAACAAGACTCTTGAACACAACTAAACTGAAATGAAAATGTAATTATTATTTATTTATTATTATTTTTGTTTTATTATTTCTTCACTGGATTGAGCTAAATCCTGTAACAGAAATACCACCAACACTGTTGTGTGGCAATAAAAGTATCTATCTATCTATCAAGAGGAAAATGAGACACCAGACCCAAAAATACAAAAGACCTTAAGGCCGCTAACAAAGCAACCTGGGCTTCCATAACACCTCAGCAGTGCCACAGGCTGATTGCCTGCATACCACGCCACATTGATGCAGTAATTTGTGCAAAATCAGCCCAATCAAGTATTGAGTGTATAAAATGAACTTCTTTACATTAGTCAAATTAGTTCATTTATTTTCAGAAGGTCGACATCTCTGTATTGATACCTCTTTATAATTTCTAATATTTTGAGATACTGATTTTTGGTTTTCATGAGCTGTAACAAAGTCCTTTTGGGCAAGTTCCTCCACTCCACTTGGTACGATGTATTCACAACACAACTTTTTAAAACAATAAATGGCTTGAAATAGTTCACTTTATTAATGAATCTAGAATATATGAAAGTATATATAAGTTGAAAGAAATGGTGGGATTGTCAACATCATTTGGAGTATCTCTCATTAGCTGCTCGAGATGTGTGATTCCCATCCACTACAATTTTTGTGTATGTATATATATATATATATATATATATATATATATATATATATATATATATATATTAGGGCTGTCAAAATAACTGATTAATTTCGATTAATTCATTTGAGAAAAAATAACTGATTAAAAAAATGAGTGCAGATTAATCGATTCCATATGACCTTTGACCCCGAGCCATTCTAGTCAGTAAAAATTAGACTGTAAAATGAAGGAGAGAGAAGAAAACGTGCTGCCTGGATCATTGATTGGAACATTTACTTTTAAAAAACAGCCTGATGGTGTTGATAAAAAATAAAGTGTTGAAAATAAAGTCCTCTGCAATGAAATGCCTTGTATGTGAAAAAAAAAAAACACTTTTGAATTTATTTCCTCAGCATATTAGGTCATATCATAGATTATTATGGCAATTATTTGAACAGTGAAAATAATAATAAAAGAGTTTTTGAACTTTAATGTCACTAATGCTGATTATTCAATGATTCATTTGAATTTAAATATTTAAAATACTTTCACAGCAAAAATAATATATGCGATTAATTTAGATTAATTGATCACAGAGTATGTAATTAATTAGATGAATTTATTAATCGATTGACAGCCCTGATATATATATATATATATATATATATTATATATATTTATATTTATAAAAAAATCTACATAATAGAACCGCCTCCTAACAGAAGAGCTTTGTTTTGTTAGAAGGAAACCATAGGGTTCTCCTAGTTGGAGGTTTGACCCAGAAAAGTTAAGTGTGTTCTGGTAGTCACTAAACCACATACTCGGAATACCTCTTGAAGCAAGGGGTGTTTTTCACAGGCTGTTTCACAGGTTTAGTAGCTTTCAAGAAAAGCCTATTCCAAGTACCCTAAACAGAAACATACCAGTTGCCTAATGGAAAAATGAAAAGAGGATATGGAAAAATATTTATGTTTCCAGACTGTTGCACCTACAATACTTTGTCTTTTAAAATATGAAATTGCCAAATTAGTCACCAGTGTGAATGATGTTGGACCAGAGTGCTTGTCATGTCATTGACTGAAGCAAGGCAAGATTTGCAACATTGATTTATTTCTGCTTTGAATCTAAGGCCAGTGGTTCTCAAAGTGGGGTCTGGGGACCCTGGGGGTCTGGTCTGCAAACTAATTTGCTATAATAATAGTTGTGCTGTATCATTTAGAAAAGATTAACATTAACTCTGATATGATTGTGACAGATGACACTTGAATCACGTCTCTCAGGACACAATGGACCATTCCTACTGTTGTTTAGTTTGGCTTACATTACAGCTAACTGATCAACATGGATAAATATTTCAGTATAAATATGGAGTCAGTCCATAAAATTATGAGGGGGTCCTCTGAAAATGTTCTCCTCCGCAAAGGGACTCTGGCACTGAAAAGTGTGAGACCCCGTAGTCTAGGCAAGTGCTCTACACCATTGTGCACTGGTATGCGTAGCTCTGCTAGTAGTAGGCTCAGTAGATTGTTGTGTTAATGCAAAAATGCAATCTGCTTGGCCCTTATTTCACATAGTTTGTAAAAATTGCATCTGATAACTATTCTTGCAACCAAAAGTTATGTCTGAGGTGACTTCTTAGGCCTCTGAGCAGTGAACTCTCTATGTGCCCTGTATCTGCAGAGCACATCAAATATGAATGAACATTCCAACACAGAGCTTCCTCTACAAATTTATCCAACAATGGGGAAGTACTATACACATTTTTACAAGTACACGTTTTTTGAGGGCTATAAGTGAATACTAAATATAAAGCCAGAGTTGGGTACAGATCCCAAATGGCAAAATGTGTGCAGCTCTAGGTCTTACCCTAGGCATCTAGCCACAGTCCCAGCCTAGCCACAGTCTTCTGCAACATATAGCATTGACAGCTCTGGAAAAAAATAAGAGACAGCCCTGCAAAATGATCAGTTTCTCTGATGTTACTATTTATAGGTATGTGTTTGAGTAAAAAGAACAGTTTTGTTTTATTCTATCAACTACTGACAACATTTCTCCCAAATCCAAATAAAAATATTGACATTTAGAGCATTTATTTTTAGAAAATGACAAATGGTCAAAATAACAAAAAAGATTCAGTGTTTTCAGACCTCAAATAATGCAAAGAAAACAAGTTCATATTCATTTATAAACAACACAATACTTATGTAACTTAGGAAGAGTTCAGAAATCAGTATTTGGTGGAATAACCCTGATGGTCAATCACAGCTTTCATGCATCTGGGCATGCTCTCCACTAGTCTTTCACATTGCTGTTGGGTGACTTTATGCCACTCTTGGCGCAAAAATTCAAACAGCCCAGCTTTGTTTGATGGCTTGTGACCATCCATCTTCCTAAGTAAAAATCTGACTTAGCAACTTTCACTTGTATTGGATTAATATTTGACAAGGTGTATCTATACTTTAACTTAAGTAAAGGAATTGAGTACTTCGTCCACCTCTGCATTCCATAGGTTTTCAATGGAGTTCATGTCTGGAGATTGGGCTGGCCATGACAGGGTCTTGATCTGGTGGTCCTTCATCCACACCTTGATTGACTTAGCTGTATGGCATGGAGCGTTGTCCTGCTTGATGATGCGATGAGTTCCCCCATATAGCATAAACCCTTAAATCACTCCGCACATTGACCGCGACATGTGCGGCGCACTCGATTGACATTCGATTACATTAGATTCCATTGATTTCAATACAACTTTTTTGATTTGTCTGGATGGTTAATGACACATTTTCTTTTGGTGTGACAAACTCAGAACATATATTTATATTTGGTTTACAGGGTCTTTAATAGATTAGATTCATTGAGTCACAATGCACTTCAATGTGTTGGGAGTTGTTCAAGCATGTTAAATACACACAACTTCACTTTGATATGTTTTCTCTCAACAGGTATGTGTCATGTGTATTGGGATGCCCATATGAAGGGAAAGTGTCACCTGAAAAAGTAGCACAGGTATGCACCACAGACCACAGTCTTTAACACGTGCACTGCACACCTGAACACATGAACAACATTGTAACTGTGTACCCCTAGATATACACAGTTCCTATGGCTGTGTCTCGGCAATGGACCAAATCATTGCACGCACATCGCACATGAATATGTTGGGGGGGGGGGGGTACTGAAGTTTATTGACAGATTAGAAGATCAAGGCATCGCCCTTTTTATCCGCATTCTTCTCATCTGCCCAGGAGGCATTTATCGTGTGATGGTATTCAGTCCCTACTGCTTCCTTGTACAGTTTTTATGTTACGCACATTTAAACAGAAGTTGAATTATTTTATTATTTATTACACAATAAGTTGAATTATTTTATTATTTATTACACAGATTTTTGTGCTTCATCAATTAACATGTAAGTACTTCAGTCATGGTTCCTATGTGCAGGGAAAATACCCAAACCTGAAGTACAAGCTAAAATACAGTAGTTATAGGAACTGCGGTCAAGGGAACTACAATCACAAGCACCAGTTCCATGCAATGCGAATGTGTGAAAAAAGGGGTAGTTTCTCAAATGGTTCTAGGATCTGCAAAAAGTCCCTCCAGTGCAAAAACATCTCATGAAAACATTTGTAAATGTCAAGGATTATCATCTGATGTCTCATTTAGGTAGCAAAGCGGTTATATGCCATGGGCTGCTATGAGATCTCTCTTGGCGACACCATCGGTGTGGGCACTCCAGGAGGCATGGGCGAGATGCTGGAGGCAGTAAAGCGTGAGGTGCCAGTGGATGCCCTGGCTGTGCACTGCCATGACACCTATGGCCAGGCCCTGGCCAACATCCTGGTAGCACTACAGGTAAGGACGCACCACCTGCATGGTAAACATGGCTCATGGAATTTGGATTGATGGATATTTTCTTTCTGGAAGTGGGTGGAGTAGTCAAATGCAAGAAATTGCACAATCCTAAACTAGGGAGTGGACAGTAAGTCTTATGTCAAGACGGTGTGTTTTTTGAGCAGTCAGCTCACAGTTTATGCATGCTTTTATTTCTTTTCTTTAGCAACGGTAACCAAAGTTGTTTAAAAAGAACTTCAGATTACTCGAGTTTGCAAAGATGTTAATTGTTTGAAAGCCATTCCTGTGGTTTCTTGTGAAACTAGTTGTGTCTTGTTACAGAAACAACTATTTGTATTGATAATAATGGAATAATAGACATAATGGAAAATTATTAATTCATGTTTTTAGTTTTTTTCCAAGCTGTTACAGTTGTAGCATTTAAAATGTGCTGTTGTACTTATTACAGGCAACCCACATTTATCCTGTGAGTAATTGTATGATGCTATTTGTTTGCCTTTGATAGATGGGAATTACTGTCGTGGACTCGTCTATAGCTGGACTTGGTGGTTGTCCATATGCCCAAGGAGCGTCTGGGAACGTAGCCACCGAAGATGTGGTCTACATGCTGCATGGACTTGGAATTCAAACGGTGAGCATCTCTTTCTCCACCTCTCTGAAGCAGCTCTCTGGCTCTCCAGCTCGTTCTGATTGCGCAACCAAACTCTTTTTTTCTCTCAGCAGTATTTTGATGTTCTCTTGATAATAACACCATGGTGTTCATGTTATCAGCCGTCATGTCAGCCCACATTTGGTCTCTGCACACTCTCTGTCCCTCTGGGTAATGTGTAGAACGTTTCAGGAGTTCAGTTCATGTGTGAAAAGTGCGGCTAAAGACACACACACACACACACACACACACACACACTCATACTCAAACACAAACACGCACACACATGTGGACAAGGGAGTGTCCTCATCTTAATCAGTGATCCCATCTGCCTACATTGTGTCTCTGCATCCTCTCTGACTAATGCTGAATCAGTCCCAGTGGTTAATTCCCCCTCGCTCTCCTGTCTTTGTTTGTATTAGGGAGTTGACCTTCATAAGCTGATGGACGCTGGTGCATTTATCTGTCAGTTCCTGAACAGACGGACCAGCTCGAAAGTGGCCCAGGCTTCCTGCAAACTCTGAGCCCCATTCATGCAGAGGCCTAGCTGGGGTGAAGTCACCAGTCTTCAATCAAACATTGACCCTCAGGTGTCAGGGTGACTTTCGACTGGCTAGAGTGATGCCCTGCATTTCCCCCTGTTCCACCTATTGGTATCCGTTAAAGGTTGCCGCTCATTTGATGTGAAAGACCCTGACATGGCACAAACAGCATAGTGAATGTTTAACAGCTGCATGGTAAAACTCATCACAGGAATCCTGTGTCTAAGCAGCTGTTGATGTTTCAGGCCAGTGGAATTACAAATCTAAACAGGTTTGTGGAAACATGGTTCTCTTGAGTGCCTTGTGTTATTCACATATTTTGTGCCTTTTAACTCCTCCTCCTCCTCCTCCTCCACCTACTATGGAATATAGAAAGTATGGTCCATCATGTTGTAACGGTTTAGTTTGTACACAGTAAATCATGGTTGTGAACACACTGCTACATACTGAGACTAATGAGAATTTTATTTGGTAAAACTTTGTAAAACTACAAAAGAGATGTGGTGTGCTAATAGACCAATTACATAGACCAGTCAACTGAAAGTGAGTTAAGCAACTGGAGGTTTTTATGGCCAATGTGTGTGTCTCGCTGAACCTGAAAAAAAACATGCAGATATTCCTAAAATACCACTTTGAATATAACAGATTGAATATAAATGGGTCGGCTTCACTGTGCAGCTTTATCAAATAAAATATGACGACACTGATTATGCTTGAACTGAAATGACCCCATGAAGTTATTGCTTTGTACTTTATTTTTTAGGGAACCAAGAAAAACACAAACCCTTTCTTGCACCTTTTGTGTTTGTGCATGTGTGTGTTTTTTGTTTTAATTAATGTATGTCAGTAATTCATGTGAGACAATGGAAGATACTGAATTTGCTGAGTAACCATGTCTGGAAAAAAATGAGCGTTGTGTTTTTATGTAACCATAAAGAATATCTTTGATGTTTTTGTGTTCAGTAAATAAAAACATGATTTAAAGGCATTTTATTTATCTACAGCTGTTGTAACAATAATTGTTCCAACAGTAGGATGGGGTTCTTGGTGGTAATTTTAAGCAGAAGGCAGATGTTTCTTGTACTGATAATAAAGATTTATGCACAATATTCATCTTCAACCTTTTTGTCTTTAAAATGTGTTCTTATGTGAGTAATGTGTAAGAATGGTCTGTTTTGCAGTCAGCACTATGGTATGATCTAGTGATGATTCTGTTGAGCGATGTTCTGGTTTGGAAAAGATCTAATTGGTGCCAATGGCCTGATGAAGACTTTCCATGAGTTTTTTTTTCCCGATTGAGTAACATGTTCGTAACAGGTACATAATATCTTAAATTCAGTAAAATCCAAGACTACTCATTGCCTTCAAAACGATAGGATCCCACATCTAGCAGTCTTTGATGCAGCACTTGGTTTTGATCAGTAAAAGCACTCTGCTTGGCATGAGAACCTGTGCTGGGGCGCCATAGTAGGCATGACTTGGCATGTGCAGAAGTATGAGGGGGAGTTGGATAACATCACGCTGAGATCACTTTTGACATTGGGTTATCATTGCGCTATTTAAACGTTTCTGATGGGTCTCTGTTGTATCATAAGTCTCTGTATATGGATCTTCTAAAAACAGGTTCCCTTTAAATGATCTGCAGAGGTGTGTCTGAATTGGCATGTGGAATGTGTTTTCATGTTTGTCTTACACCTAGAACCTGAATATTTCTGCTAACCTAAGGGTGATGCAGTCCTGACAAACTGGCTAAACTAGCAATGCATTCATTCCACTGCCAACCCCATCTTGGGGACATCAGACTCGTCAGCACAAACCCTCAGTGTGAAATAACAAAAGATTATTTCACAACTAGAACGATAATGGTGCAAGTCAAGACTGATTCATATCACTGCCATTGAATTTTCATGCAAATTCACATGCAGGTGTTACACGCTAAACTAGCAATTGACATTTTCAGTTTCTCTCTCCAAATCAGGATGTTAGTGGCACTGGTTAATCTGTGACATTGCTTTAATGATGGGCAATGCTCATTGGGCATACTTTATCCATATTAGATAATAGGAACTTCAACATTCCTTTTTCTGCATGTTTATTTAGCTGAATATAGATATGACACATCATATTGTTTGTTCAGGTTTGTCCATGTCTAGAAGGGAAAGTTGTATATGTTCCAAGGGAATGCAATTTTGAAAGAAACGACTGAATTATGCTTTAGTATGAAAATTATTATTTCTCAAAAACATAAATACATTTACAGCATATACAATGTGTTAACTATTTAAAATTCAATGTCCACCAGGGATGTTTGGGGACATATTTTATTTTCTCCACTTCAGTTTCAGCAAGTCTTAACTTTGGGTAGTTTTATCATAAACCACATCAACCATTTGTGCAACCATTCGCTCTTGTTTTAACTATATTTTGCATAACACAGTATCACGTAATTCCAAAAAGACAGGCGTTACCACCAAGAAAAATGTCAATTCAAGTCAGAAAAAGTCTAGTTTAGTTCTGTAGACAGAAAATTGTAAACCAAGAACAAATATTTATATATAGGCTATATATATATATATATATATATATATATATATATATATATATATATATACAGTATATATATAGTAGACATTAATATATTTGGTCCTATGCTTAATGCTTATTAGTATTCATGTTCCATTTAGCATTTATTGTCTAACATTTAGTTAAGGTATGAAACTGGGCAAAAGGGAAAACAATTCTCTGAAATCTCTGTCAATAGTCCTTTTCTCAGAAACTTTTGTCCACGTCTCAAGGTGTGGAGACAGAGACGGGTGGCTGAATGAGGCGTGTCTACCTGGATGCCTGTGCAGTTATTCAGCAACTATGAGAATGTTCCACAACTCTATTTTCCCCACTGCTCACAACCACACCTGATCTGGACTGAAAAAGAAAGGTGTGCCAGTCAAAAAGACTTTCCTAGAAAGCAGAATGGTCCTGTTTCTATTTATTTTCAGCTAATATTTGTGTGTGCCATAAAACCAAAATGGATCTCATAAAAAAAAAGACCTTTACAAGCCACAGGAACAGCCTCAAGACTTCATCAAGAAAGAGGGGCTCAGAGTGAATGTGGAACGATGGATCTCATTTTAGTGTACGAAGATGTTTAGAGTTTGTTAGCACAAAAACAAAATCCACATTAATCTTTAGCTGCAGTTGCAGCTGAAAATGTCTGAATCACATCTGACACCTGTTGGGTCTCAGCACGTCTTCTCAGAAGTTCTTATCAGTTCCAGACTGATTGTTTTTCAGGTAGAACAGGACAAATTTGGGGCTGACGCACGTAGGTCGTCTTTTAAGAGCCTGTGAGATGGCATGAGAGGGTAATGCTTGAAGTCAGGCTTAAAATCTGGTTTGGTCTCTGGTTTACACTCAAGATCGTGGCCCAGGTCTCTCACCGGTAGGGTGCAGTGGCTGTCTTCTTCCCTGTACGGGGGCCGAATGTATCTCTCTCTCCTTTTCATCTTGCTCACGCAACGGACTAAGCGCTTGGAGATCAGGTAAATAATCTCGCAGACACTAAGAACAATGCAGAGAGCTGATGCCCCCACCATGAAGTAGGTGAAGACCTTCTTCTCTGTGGGTCGCCCGATGTAGCAGTCCACTATGTTGGGGCAGGGCCTGATGTCGCACTTGACCAGCCGAGGTAGGTAGAAGCTATTGTAGATGTGGTGGAGCACGTAGAGGAAGCCGATCTCAAAGCCCGTCTTGGCAAAGAGACTCAGCAGGTAGGTCCACCAGAGCCCACCGTGCTTCTTGCCCGTGTTGGCGTACAGTTTGGTGTTCTCGCCGTGCTTGGCTTGGTACTTGCGCTCGCGCTCATCGCGGTACGCCACGTGCATCACCACCATGAAGGACGGGCAGGTGACGAAGATGAGCTGGAGGGCCCACAGGCGGATGTGGGAGATGGGGAAGAAGTGGTCGTAGCAGACGTTGGCACAGCCGGGCTGCTTGGTGTTGCAGTCAAAGTCCTTCTGGTCATCTCCCCACACCCGCTCTGCGGCCACCACATAGACCATCACCCGGAACACAAACACCACTGACAGCCATATCCGGCCAAAGGCAGTGGAGTACTTGTTCACTCCACTCAAAAGGCCCTGTAAAGTTTTCCAGTCCATTATTCTCCCAATATACTGTAAGATTGGTTGCGCTGTGTCCTATTGGTGTATTTGTGTCCTCCTTTTCTGTCTTTTATACAGCAAGTTTGTATCACTTCCTTAAAGAAAGAATGCATAAGCATGTTGTTATGTCAGTGCATGTGTCTTGAGAGTTTGTTGAATAATAAAACCATGAATAAATTAAAAGACTAGCCATTTATTTGGCCCAATTCATAAATTTACCCATGAAGCCAGTGGTTCATCTAAATCATCATACCTGAGACTAAACTGGTCAGTACCTCTGACCTATCCCTACTACACTCACCAGGAACAGTACCAATAGCTCTAGAGGAAAGAAGCCTATGTAATTTTACACAGACCAACTGTTTTGAAATATTACTAAAAAAAATCTGGAATAATTAAATGGCTACATGAGAATTCTAAACATGCACACTTTGCCTTATACAGAAAAGAAAATAGGCTGGGGGAGGGAGGAAGGGGAGGGAGAATTGGGGGGGTAGCCTATCTCACTAACCCTAACTCTTTAAAGCCCCTAATTATTGAAATAAAATAAATCTTCCTATCATTCAAATTGGACAACTTTATAAAACATCATCATAAACAAACATATCATGTCATTTACAGGTAGCCTCGAAATTGTATCCATATGCATCTGAGTTTCCGCCATGTTTTATCTTTCTGAACAGAATGGAGAACTGCCGCTGAAACGCATCTGTGTCGTCGCATGACGCATATCACCACCATCCTCAAACGCAGGCGTTTTTGGTTGAATTCGGGCTTTCTGTTCTATTTTTATTTCATTCTCTTATTATGTATACTAGTCTGTCGTTGTTCATCTGTGTCCTTGCCAAGACTGCATAGCTACAAGCTATAGTTTACAAAAGAGAAATTACTTCTATGTGACTGACACTTCTGGCTCAGGTAGCCTAAAAGTTTGACAATGTTGGGCTGTAGTGATTTACACTAAAGGACGTAGCCTGTTTACTCATTCATTTAGTAGACTAAATCTGACTGACCATACAAACTTTTGTCATTATAAGTAGACCTATATTAACAGTGGTAGGCCTAATAGAAAGCATACACCTAAAACATTTCAGTTTGCCTATAACACAATCAGAAGTATGCGACCGAGTAATTAGTCTATTTCAATGCTGGATGGTGATATTCCACCCGCCAACATATGACTGGCAAACACAGCAACAATATTGGGCTAAAATAAAATAGCCTCCCACTCCAAATTTATTGAGCTCACCTATCCACGTTCGCGTTACATATAGTCGACATAAGTGGTTTCTTCCGTTTTAATTTAATGTAGCCTAATGAGGTGGTACTCACATTATGAAGGATTTCTCGTTTTCCCCACGTGAGTCACAAATCTGTGAAGAGCTTTGTTGGTTTCATACACTGATTTGTGTCTTTGATATAATCGTGCTATTTGAAAGCTCTGGCGCAAAGTTCTTGGAAATACAAAACTACTCCTCGTCTGTCTCTTAATGGGTGTGGTTTGGGCGAAGGTAGAGTCAAGGAGGTCTGGTTGGTTCCTTTCTTCGCCAACATCAGCTCATCCATTGTTGTTTGTCATTGGGGGAAAAAATAGTCTGAGCTAATAGCAACCAAATAGCAAAGTGATCCAATAAGTTATCTAATTGGAAATGTGACATTGGAAAATTATGAATCCTATATTACTCAATAATAGCTGGAAAGAAAATTAAATGGCATTTGGCTAGGCATATTTAATTAATGTCAGCAGTCTTTATGTATAATAGAAGAGGAGAGTTGTCAGTAGTTATGTTTCTCACTGGCTTTGTATGAGTAGCCTACTGAGTGAGTTGTGTAGGCTGGGATTCACCAAATATGTTTATCGTGCATTCTTTTCCTAGAAGTGTAGTTCAGCCCCTGTTCAGACTTGCAGGGATGCCTTGACTAACGAAAGAGTGCCACTCCTAGCCGTGAATAAAGCATTAGTGCAACAACCTGATAGGTGGAGTGGATTCGTGAATTGTCTGTTTTCTCTTACTGTTTTGCTGTAGCCTACAGTGTAGAATGGGCAGAGGGCTGAAGAATTGAATGATGGAATGCCAGGTGTGTCTATTCCAGTGGACATATGCTTCTCTTTTTAAATGATTCTAGTTCATCAAACCAAACCTCAATTGATATTCATCATATTCTTACAAAATATCTATAATGTTTTATATTGCTAAGCATCTGGTCTTTTCCACTGTAGAGACGAGAATCACTGATGAGTTGTATTGCCATGGAGACACTGCACAAGCATCAGTAAACACCAACTGTGTGTAAGGGCATGGACACCAACTGTACAAAATCCTCAATAAAAAAGAACATGGTGTAGGCAAACAATAAAAAGATAGATTACATTTTGAGAGATCGTGAACCGTCTTATCTAAGTAAGAAAGCTCCTCCTTAAAAGAACAAAAATGGCTTCACTTGAGGTCTAATAGGTAAAGATACCTCTTCTTTTCAAAATCGGATCGTATCAGGATACGATATTGTATCGTATCAGGATACGTTTATGTTACATATAGGGAGGAACCTGTACCCTCTATTGAATCAAAGGGATTTTTAATAAGACAGTGCTCCTCTGGGATATTAGGGTTTTTTATCCTTAACTTAAGTTACTTGGTGAAGATACATACCCACAATGATACATCCCCACAATAACTAGATGATTACATCCAGCTACATACAAGAGGTGTAAATTGTGATAGTTGAGAAACAGTTGTTTGAAAGGACAGTGTTGATATGGAAAGTTCCACACAGATTCTTTTGTTCAAACTTGTCCCGTCAGTTGGGACACTCCATTCTTGTGTGATGATGCGCTGCCACCGTGCATGTCTCTACATGAACTTCCTTAAGGTACAGGCAGACTATAATCCTATTCCGTGCTCTCAGAGGAAAGGTGAATACAAGACATGCACTATAGAAGAGAGAACAAGACCACAGGTGCAGTTGACCTGTTCACCAGTAGTAGAGACAGAGGATGGAACAGGAGAAATAAAGGACTGAATACAGAACGTAACTCAATACCTTCATTCTCTCACACAAAAGCCCTGGCTGGTTGGCCATTCAAATTTCACTATTTATTCCCAAGGACAGCCTGAATGTCATTAACCATTAGAGCAAAAAAGGGTTGAAGAACTCTGTTGCTTATCTGATATATAGATTGAACAGACATGTTAAACATGGAAGGCCCATCCCTGGGATTGACTGGAAAAATTCTTCCACTGGGTGAGCCTCCTGAAAGCTAGTAATGAAGAGTGACGTAGTAATACTCATATGTACATGAACGTTTACTCTAATATTCACTGTGAATGTCAATAGACTTGTTATATATATTAAGGGCTTAGAGTGTATTACAATGTATTTAGTGAGCTACAAAGAGGATAGTACAGAGGATAAAAGGGCATGTCTGGTTGAATCTGCCTGTTCTGTGTATGTCAAAATAATTTGATCTAAAGGCCCTTGATCTAACAAAGTGCCAGAATGCCTCAGTAACCTCATCAGACTCAACTCACTACCTTAATCATTAGAACCGTTGACTGCACTCTCTGCTAACTTTCAGAACTTCAAAAGTTCACATGAATGATCTTAAATCTTCTTGAGTCAAATGACTCCTATTTTGCACATTCAAAATGTCCAAACCAACCAAACCAGTAGATGTTAAGAAAAAAATCAGACTGTATTTAATGGAGACACAATCTGGTAAACAGTTGACAAATGTTTTAAAAGACACAAGAGTGTAAAACATGTATGTAAACAAGCAATGGTCTGTTTAGATTATAGGCTTTCCCTAGTTGCTTCTGGTCCAAGAGGGGCAAGAGAGGGAGAAACTAGAGAGTTAAGAGCATTCAGTTGAATTATACCTCCCTTCCTGTACTGCCAGTGAAACTAGTTAAAAGAGCTGGGAAACCAGTTGTCTTTCTTCCCTCAGGAACGTTAAAAGGGATTAGAAAGCCCAAAATGTAACAGAACAACTTAAAACAATGTGCAACTCAAAATACAATATCACAAAAAATAATAATTTACAATCCAAAATGGTCACACAAACATGGAATCAAACATTCAAACAGTATCAGACATTAAACTAGCAGAAGGGTTAACTGGAGCTGTGTGGGAAGTCGTTTGACTGCATTGCTCTTGATTGTCGTTCCACCACATTGTTTTTTGAATGCATAAATACATTCAGGGCAGTGTTTGAGTTTTTATTCAGTTTGGCAGTGTGCATAGAGCTAAAAAGGCATACAAGTATAAATGTGATCAAACTGAACGATAACAATGAACTGTCTCAAACCAGAAAACAGAGCAACATCTCAGCAAGATTAGGGTCAGGTTCTATAGTTTTTTAGCCTGCAAATTATGGATTCCTTATGAAGGAGAATGTATTTGCCTTCATTCAGACTGTAACAAAGGGTGGGTGTGTACTTGGTTTACATATGGTGAGGAGCCCCAGAGGAATCTTGAAGGAAAACTTGAATTTCCCCCGGGGATCAATAAAGTATCTATCTATCTATCTATCTATCTATCTATCTATCTATCTATCTATCTAGGAATGTGGTTGGGTAAAGAGGGATATAGCTGCTCTAGGCCTAGCCCATGAACAATTTCAGTTTAAGTGTGTATCTAGATAGTACAATGAAAAGCTAATGAAAGAGTAGAGGTATGGTATTTAACACAAAGGAAGTAAGTAAAAATATGTTTGTAAACTCTAGAGCTCCTAGAGTCATGTCCCTGTGTTGATCAATGTGTTCATCTGAGTCTCTGTCTCGGACTGTGAGAGGCGTCATGTCTTGGCGATGGCTACACTGTAGGATGGTGCCGGACTGCCTGTGTCTTTGCCAGTCCGCCTGCCAGAGTTGGAGTCCAGCAACATGGCTGCGCTACTCATGTCCATCCTGGAAGCGGTCACTTCCATGTGCCGGGATTTGTGCATCCGCTTGCCAATCTCCACACAGCGCTTGCCCACCAGGTAGACGGTCTCAATGAAGGACAGCAGGATGCAGACCAGGCTGGTGACCACCATGAAGATGGTGAAGATGAGCTTCTCCGTGGGCCGAGAGATGAAGCAGTCCACCACGTTGGGACATGGCGTCTGTGAGCACTTGACCAGTGCCGGGAAGTGGTAGCCCTCGTAGATGTGGTAGACCAGGTAGGTGAAGGTGACGTCCACTCCCATCTTGAAGACGAGGCTGAGGACGTAGGTCCACCAGAGGCCTCCACGCTTCTTGCCCGTGTTCTTGTAGAGATGTTTGATGCCTTCGCCGTACTTGAGGCGGTGCTTTTTTTCGCGGTCCTCTCGATATGCTACATGCATCGTCACCAAGAATGAGGGGCAAGTGACAAAGATAAGCTGTAAGGCCCATAGCCGGACGTGAGACACGGGGAAGAAGTGGTCGTAGCAGACATTGTGGCAGCCTGGCTGTGCTGTGTTGCACTTGAAGTCTTTCTGCTCATCCCCCCAAACCTTCTCAGCTGCAACTACAAACACCAAAACTCGGAAAACAAAAACTATGGAAAGCCATACACGGCCAAATGCTGTAGAGTACTTGTTGACCCCACTAATGAGGGCCTGGAGAAACCCCCAGTTCATTGCAAATAGATTCCTTAGGCGACTTGATCGGAAACCTTTGATCTGTTACAACAAATCACAGAGGCAACCTAAAGTTCAGTTAAAAGGTGATGACAAAGAAAGTGTCAAGAAGGGGTAAGGAAGAGAAATAAAATATAGGTTAATACACAGATACATTCCTCAATCTAGAAATGCACATGGTAGCCTACACACACACACACGTACACACACACACACGCACACACACACACCATCCAAAGTGACTTACAACAACACCAGAAGTTAGCTCTAGAGTAACAATAAAAGTATACATTTATAGTAAAAACATTATTATTATTACCATTATTATTATTACTATCATTATCATCGTTGTTTTGTTACAACTCCAACTGACTACTAATAACATGAAAATATTAATAAAATGAAGGACACAATGTGGATGCCAACAACTTTTAGATAAAAATGTACGAAAAACAAAGGTGTTCCAATTGACAGTAAACTTAACTCCAGGATGATGATGCTAATGCGTAGGCTATATTAATGCTTTATTGGTCGGCTATGTGCTGGTACTGTAATCACTGACTGACTGACAGACCAACAGACCCACAAGATGGTGGATAGGCTACTTTATATACTCAAATTATGCCTATTTTGCGTTTCATCACGCCGATTTGAATTGATAGGAAGCTTCTTTTAGAATCATGTAAGAAGTAGGCTATCCTAAACAAATATAGGAAAATGAAATGACATACTCACACAACTAAGATTTCAGGAGGTCTACCGCGTTGCAAACTTTTTTCTACCGTAGATTCCAATGCAGTGGTTTTCCATCGACAGTGCTTAGGAGTGGAACTGGGAGGGTGAATGGGTGGAGTTGACTGGTCGCACTTGAACACAAGCAGGCAGGGCAACCTGCTGAAAGGTGAGGAAATCACAGAGAATGTCTCCCCAGACACGAGACAACATCTGGATGCCCCCTTGCGGTCATTTAAAGCATTGCTAAAATTGTTGTCAATGTTCAGTGAGTCCGCGATTCTGGCAAAATGTTTCTTATTTCATTTGATCGTAGATCAGTCAAATTACACGTTATCGTTTTGTTCCCCTCGAAGTGTTAACTTGCAGAAATGTGTAGACTATACACGGCTTGATCAGAGCCACAGAGTTGGCAAGACTATGCAAGAACAACAATGGAGTTTTTGAGCGCATGCACACTAATGCGGAGAGCAAGAGCCTACGTTCAAGGTTTAATTTGCTTTTATGGTAGTATTTGAGTCGTTGGTGCGAAAGATTTGGAAAATATATTAAAAACACCTTTGAGTATGAGAGGGTGAATCTTACAAAAAAATAAATTGAAAACCTCTATCTGTAACATTATCAAATTCATATTATACAATAAGAAATATAATTCATGTCAAATTTAAATACATGCAATTTAATTTGAAGTTTTAATCTACGGTTTAGGCTACAGCATACATTTTAAAAACACACAATGATGACGGTGGATGGGTGGGCCATATGATTGACAAATGTTCAACCTAAAAACAAACTTTATGTGAATGGAATTGCATGAGGCCGATATGAAAAGTACCAGAGAACGTGAAAACAGTAACAATTACGTAAACAATGTGTGATTTTAAGCTATCACTTTAAAATTGGGCGTTTCAAGTTCTATTCTGCTAGAATTCTAAAATTAATATTTAATCGTCATTTAAGTTGTGAGAATATGGTTCATACTCTTTTAACTTCAAATAAGATGGCATTTGCTAGTAATTTGACAGTTAGATGCATCATTGATATCTATTTGATGTAGGCCTACTAGTTTTAATTAGGGCCCGAGCACCGAGAGGTGCGAAGCCCTATTGTTTTTGAAAGGATTATTATTATTATTATTATTATTATTATGACCGCCGCGCAGCGAAGCGGCGGTCATATAGGTTTAGTCAGATTTTTTTTTTCTTTTTCGCATGCCCACATTTCCGTCTATGATTCCCGGGACACTGAAAGACCGGGGTACACGAAACTTGGTGGGCATGTAACCCCACATGGATAGCATGGAACCATCGTTTTTCGTTTTGATCTGTAGCCCCCCCCCCCCCGCTGGACTGGACCCCCGAAAGGAGGGTAGGGCAGACACAGTTTTCTGTGAATATCTCGAAAACCGTAGGGTTTAGGAGGACCATTTTTTTTGTATGTTGATCTCAAGGGGCCATGTCAACCCATTCCATAACCACTCATTTCATGTATAGCGCCACCTAGTTAAACACAAAAAAGTAAAAATGAGGTGTTCGAAGGTCGAATGAGGTAATCGAAGGTATCTGTGACCTAACATAGTCAAAACTGCACGAAATTGGAAGTGTAGGATCATTATGACACCCTCTGTATGCACGCCAAGTTTTGTGGAATTCCGTTCATGGGGGGCCACACAATAAATTAATTTATGTTACTATACACCAACTGGCCTGTAGGTGGCCGGAGACAGTTTTCTGTGAATATCTCGAGAACCGTAGGGCCTAGGAGGTCCACCTTTTTTTTGTATGTTGGTCTTAAGGGGGCATGTCAACCCATCCCATTACCACTTATTTCATGTATAGCGCCACCTAGTTAAAAATTAAAAAGCAAACAATTAGGTGTTTTCATCTCAATATCTCTGGCTGACAAGGTCAAAACTGCACAAAATTAAAAGTGTAGGATCATTATGACACCCTCTGAATGCATGCCAAGTTTTGTGTACTTTCGTTCATGGGGGGCCTTACAATAAAATAATTTATGTGTACATTTAGTGACGTACACCAACAAGGATTCCCAGGACACTGAAAGACCGGGGTACACAAAACTTGGTGGGCATGTACCCCCACATGGATAGCATGGAACCGTCATTTTTCGTTTTGATCTGTAGCCCCCCCGCTGGACTGGACCCCCCGAAAGGAGGGTAGGGCAGACACAGTTCTCTGTGAATATCTTGAGAACTGTAGGGCCTAGGATGACGATTTTTTTCCGTATGTTTGCCTCCAGGGGTCATGTTAACCCATTTCATGTGCACACATGTGCACAAACAGATACACACACACACACACACACACACACACATACATTCACAGTAATCATACGTATGACACATACTCACACAGTAGACATATGTACGCTTGCATGCACAGGCACATACGCAGGCACACACACAAGCACGCACACACACACACACACACACACACTCACACACACACACACTCACACTCACACACCCACACACATAACATAAACATAACACAAACAATCAAGAATTTCTCAGAATTATGAACAGGCAAGATGGAGGTGGGGTTGTATAAAATGAATTTTACATGTGAAATCTATGAACTAATCATGTTTTGGTACTTGTTATCTAGCAGATACCAGTGAGAATTGAGTGTGGATAATGCAATTTAGTGAGACAGAATCATATAGGCCTTTCAGCGTGATTTCTTTTTGTGGAAAAAATGTGCTGGACTGGGCGGCGGTCATATTTTGTACCGCTCTGCGGTACATCTAGTTATTATTTGTTCACCTTTTTGCTATTTTTGAGGTGGTTAACATGGATGAAAAGTCTTGGAATTTGGCACACACATCTGGTATCACAATGGCTACACAGGCATAAAGGCTTGGCCCCAGGACTCAGTAGCGCCCCCTTAGGTGATTGATCCAGTGGTTGGCACATAATTTCAGCTAGACACACCAAATTTGGTAGGTGTGTGTATCTCCCCAAGATGAACAACTTTCGTATGTACAATGCATTAGCCACGCCCAGCAGGAAGTGAGGTATTTGGGATTTTGTGCGGACTAAAATGTGATGAATTGTGATGCCAAAAGATGTGCTTCCCATTGGTAAAAACGCATGAAATTTGGCACCCACATCAAGTGGTACAGTGAATAGACAGGGATAAAAGCTTGGCACCAGGCGTTGCCCAGGAACTCCATAGCGCCCCCTTATGTCACTGTGACTTGTGGTTGGCATATAGTTTTAGATACACACACCAAATTTGGTGGGTATATGTAACTCCCAAAAACAAACAACTTTTGTATTAACATGCCATTAGCCACGCCCACAGGAAGTGAGGTAATTGAGATTTTGTTGGTTGTGGACATGATCCATTTTAACGTACTCCTCCTAGACGCAATTATTCATTTTAATGCCGTTCCACATAAACAATAAATGTGTCATAATTCACCATGCATGCCTTGAAATGTTTTAAATTTCACAGGTCATTGAATACCATGTTAATGATAATATTCACATGCCCATAATGCATGTTTGGCATAGCGCCACCAACTGGCAACAGAAAGAATGGCAATTACACTGATGTCATATGATCAATTTTAACATACTCCTCCTAGACGGTTTGTCAGATTCATGTGAAATTTGACACACATTATGCCAAGATGTTGCTGATGTTAAATTGTGAAGGGATTTTTGATATGTTGTAATATATTATGGTTTTAATACCTCACCACATTAACAGGAAATGTGTCATAAAGTCACAGTGCATTGAATGAATGGTCTGAATCTTCTCAGGTTAATAGATATTATGATTATGATGATATCCAGACACCCAATGGACCTGCCTGGCATAGCGCCACCACCTGGCCAAGCAGGAAATGTGCCAGAAATGGATAATGCCTTAACTGATTAATCTGAAACTTTATAAATTATTGGATATTATTGTGATGATATTCGCATGTGTAATTCACATGCCTAGCATAGCGCCACCATCTGGCCAAGCAGGAAATGTGCCAGAAATGTTCTATGCTTTGAATAAATGGTTTGAAACTTCTCAGGTTAATAGATATTATGATTAGGATGATATCCAGACACCCAATGGGCCTGCCTGGCATAGCGCCACCACCTGGTCAAGCAGGAAATGTGCCAGAAATGGACAATGCCTTTGGTGATTGATCTGAAAGTTAATAAAATATTGGATATCATTATTGTGATATTCACATGTGTAATTTCCATACCTAGCATAGCGCCACCATCTGGCCAACCAAAAAGTGTATCAGAAATGTGCTTTGCTTAAATTGAATGGTGTGAAATTTCTCAGGTTAATATATATTATGATTATGATGACACCCAATGGGCCTGCCTTGCATTGTGCCCCCACCTGGCCAAGCAAGTGAATGTGCCAGAAAAAACAAAAAACAAATAGCACACGCATCAAATATGTACATTTCACAAACGCACCATGTCGGTGCTTTGTTGGATTCCGACATGTCACAGTTTGCAGCCCGCAGGTGCTCGGGCCCGCCATTGCCGCTTGTGGCTATAGTTTAGTTTATGTAACTCTCATATAGACTTGCTAACTGAATTACTGAGAAATGAATGCAAGGTTTTGGCATGTGCACCAATTAGTTGATTCAGTTAATTGAAATCAACAAATTTACCACCAAAAGCAGGACAAAGGGAATTTTATTTAAATTGTACAATGGTCAGGGATTGCCTCAAATGTACTTGAAGAAACCAATAATTCACAGAATTTTCAACCTTTTCATTGAATATTATTAATCCCTCCATTTGTCCAAAGAAGTCCATCCAAATGAACGTCACATTTCATTCAATGGAGACACATTTGCTTGTCCAGCATTAACAGCCCACGAGGAGGAAAAACATGAAAAAAGAACAAAAGAAAAAGATGTTGCAGAACATGGTTTCAGAGAATTTGTTTTTAATCCCAAATCAACTGTCGTAAGCATAGGGAAACTCAATACAAATGCGCTGCACACATCAATTTTACAGATTGCATGTGGACATATAGACAACCACATCCACACTCCTTTCACATGTTGGGAGGTGTGTGTGTGTGAGCACGCCATGTATGTGTGTTTATGTGAAAGCTGACCACATATCCCCAAAGGTGACAAAGTTTGGGCAGGCAGTAAGGAGAGGAGGGAAGAAGGGTCAAAGACAGTCTTGTGGGACAAGGTTGCGGCATCAGTTCCAAAGAGGGGTGTTTTCTCCATCATAATTAGGAGGTCACAAGACATGTCTGAGATGGAGGTGCTTCAGCCACTGATGCCATCATTGAAATTCTATAAAACTCTCTTTTTTTGTTGTTTTGTTAAAATAAAATCAAAACATGGAAATTAAACGAAAGCATATATAAATCTTGCAGGTCCTTTTTTAATTCCTCTCTTCAGCTCACTTGAACACTCATTCCTCCTCACTCTCATTTTCTGCATCCAAGTCCGACTCGTCCCCATTTGCTTTAGAATCCTCCCTCATTTCCTCGTCAGCATGATTCTGTCTCTCCTCCATTGTGTCCATATCTTCCCCGTCATCATCTTCATCCTCCTCCCAGTTCTATGGAAGAGAGGAAATTAAAATCTCTAAATGCAATGCTACCGAGTATGGCAACCCCAAATCTTTTTCATTAAACATGCATAAAAAAACAATTGTTTATCAGTGCTGTTCCCAAGGAAACCTGTGAGACTCAAACTGTGGAACAAGGGGAGCGTGAGCGTTAACTGTAAAGACATGCATGCATTTACAAATATGCACTGACAATATTTGTGCAAATATGGCATCTTTTACCTCTGATTCATCCTCAGGCAGTCCTTCATCTCCTGAAGCCTCGTCTTCATCAGAGGACTCTGGGAAATCATGGACAGTGTCATTAGAACAGCACTGCTAAAAATACTTTAAATCAGGCTAAGCTCCTGAAAAAGCCGAAATACAGAAGAGCTACATCTTTTCTAGGTAATGAATTTAACAAAGGCCCTTCCTCTGGCGAGCTTTCCGATTTGCATTTCAATGTGATGGGGGAGCAGAGCCATTTGCATTTGAATCTCTCTGCAGACTATTTGCATTTGAGATGACGCACTTGCCAACAAGCCAGTGCAGCACTGCAACATGATTGGTTGACTGAGAAGAGGGACATCCCATTAAGCCAATCAAAGTAAGTGTTGGGGGAGAGTGCTAACGTTTCTTGTCGACTGTTTATTTAAACAGAAACATGTTCTGATACAGCCCTGCAGCATAGAGAGAATAAAGGACCATGTCCAAGCGCAAAGTCTCTGTGGTCTTTGACCATTTTTACATTCCAGACAACAAAGAGTTGGTGTGCAAGGCTCGCTGCAAATACTGTCCCCTAGAGATGAGTTTCAACAGGAAAGCCACCAGCAACCTGCTCAACCACATGAAGGTAAGGTATTCACCCATCTTCCTGTTAAAACCTCTGTGCTTACTCTACAGAAAGTAAAGTCAACTCACCTTCTCAAGTGACTGTTTTATATGTTTCTTTGTACATTTACAGCAAAACTTTAAAAACCATATGTAGTTATCGTGTGCCTTTTACCTTTAACAGTGCATGGCTCTAGATCCTCATCACAGTGCATCTATGCAAATACATGATTTGATCTGTCAAAGGGAGACTGACAAATTTCCCTGTCGTTTTGTTATACTTTAGAGACTCTAGCGCGCATACTCTAGTTAATTGCTTTTCACTTTTTGCTAAATGTTTTTCTAATTCTGAAGGTCGCTTTCGATAAAAAACGTCTGCAAAATATATTCAGAAACATCCCCAATATGTTACAAAGATATATCTTACTAGACTAGAATACATATTATACATATCTTGCAATTCTGGATGCAGCCAGATTAAATGTCATAACTAATTACTCATCATCATATTGTCTACCCTACAGAGGAAACACGCCTCTATACCACTGGGTCCTTCCTCTAGCAGTGACCAATGGCCTGGCACAGAACCCACATGTAGCCAACCACAATCACCAAACAAATGGAACAGCAATGATCCCAGTCAGATACTTGGCAATCAGGCATTGGTCAATTTGATTGCCGGGGAGCAACTGCCCGTCTCTATTGTGCAAAGTCCGTTCTTCCTCTCCTTCATACAGGAGATTCAGCCCTGCTACAACGTGCCTGACGGGGAGTATTTTGCAAACACACTTCTGGATCAACAGACCCGCTTTTTACAGGACAAACTGAAGACCCTCTCCAACACCGCACAGAGCGTCTGTCTGACTGTAGATGTTTGGAATGCAATGGAATTCACCTACATGACCATCACTGGACACCTGGTCATCAACTACACCTTGAAATCAGTCTTGCTCTCCTGCAAGCGTACATGTGGGCAACAGCTGAGAGTTAGTACTACTAAGGAGATTGACAATGTGCTGACCCAATACAATGTCTCCAGAGAGACCATCATCTTGCTGAGTGAGAGCCCAGCACAAGGTGTCATCAACCTCCCCGGGTTTCAGCAAACGGAGAGAGATGGAAACATCACTAGGGGAATATTAAAGATGGAGGATGATGAAGACGCAGCATACGAGACAGAAGCTGGTGAACGGACACCAGGAAGCATGACGGCACCACTCAACATTCAGCCTGGGCCCTCCTTCGCTCAAGCTCTCCAGCTGGTTGTTAGGGATAGTTTGCCAGCATCATCACAAGCTACCACCAATGCCTTGGCTAAAGTTTACTCCAAGGCTGCTCAAGGACACAACCGCAACATCCAACAAGCCTCAGATTGGACCAGTCAACTAAAAGAGGTGAGGCACAGTCTTGGTCAGTCTGGGGACCGGCAAACCCAACATGCAAACGTTAACAGCTTCAATGTGAGCCCATTTGAAAGAACCTTGCTGGAGGACTTTCTCCACACGCTGCAGCCCTTTGAGGAGATCACAGACCGCCTCAGAAGGGAGAGAGTGGTGCCTGCCAGCCTGGTCATTCCCTCCATCCAGGGAATCAGGAAGCACCTGAGGTCACCAACGGAGCAAAACCACAAGCTGGTCGTCGCTCTGGAGGTGGCGCTGGAAAAGTGGCTGACTCCTTTCGAGCGGCGATGGTGCTACCGGAGAGCGACGGCCTTGGACCCCCGACTAAAGCTGCGGTGGTGTGAGGGGGACTGGGCACTGCAGATGCGGCAGGACCTCCTGGGCCTGACCGGTGGAGCCGAGAGGAACGCCCCGAGTGCTGACGACACGGCAGCCAGCCTGCAGACCCAGGCCAAGAAGAGAAGCCTCTTCCCGTTTTTTGAGGATGAACCCCAGGACAGCCAGCCGGACACCCAGGATGAGGTGGAGACTTATTTGCTGGAGCCCTGCATCCCTTACCACCACGACCCGCTGGTTTATTGGCGGGGCAACCAACACCGCTTCCCTCAGTTGGCACAACTGGCACTTAGGCACCAGGCCATCCCTGCTCTTCCTGTGCCCGCTATGTATTCAAATAACGCCAGGATCTCAGACGAGGAGTTCGAGAAGCTCATGTTTATCAAGCTCAACAGTGCTCTGCTGTGAGAAACGTACCCTTCTCTAAGTCAGCTAGGTTAGGGCCCAGATCATCAATATCTTTTTCTGAGTTAGTCCTTCAGAGGAAAAATGGCAACAACTTTGAAAACCATCAATATTGCCCAACATGACTGCTAGCTCTCTGCCAATCTGTGAAGAGACAGTGCACTACCACTTCCTTCTAGATTATAGTAACTTATAGTAACTTTTTTTGTTAGGTTACCTGTTCTGTCCTTGTCTTTTCATTTTACAGAATCTGTGTTCGCCTACGGTGGGCCAAATACCATACTGGTTTAACAAAACACAGCATTAATACCAAAATGTCATTAGGAAGGAAAAACTCAACTCTAGATTGGTTGCTTTGGCTGTCGAGTTGCTAAACATGCAGTTGTTACCCTAATGCCACCATGTTAGGTCATTCTTTCTTTCCTCTTAGTGAAACGCCAGCATACATTCTCAACTTTCTTATCAGTGTCATGTAGGTTAAGCCAAGTTAATGTTACCCAGCATTTAGAATGCTTTAGAAACAACACTGATGTATGGGCTTATATGTAAAACTGAAAAAGTCTGTTACACTTACATCAATGTACCAATAGCAACATTAAAAGGTAAACAAACTTTGAAAAAACATGGTACTCACCTTCCTCATACACAAGCTTGGCTGTGTGGTCCAGCTCATTTACATTATGTCCACTGCTGCTTGTAGCCACCTAGTGGACAATTACGGAATGTTCAAGATACAGAAGCTTCATGCTAATTCTCTAACTGGTAACACTTTATTTTAATGTGTCGCTGTTACAGTGTACCTACCTAATTAGGTACAGTGGTACAACCTGTATAACAACATGTACTATCAGGTACTATCATTGTACTTGCATTATGTATTTGTGTACCTACATATAGTTGTTACATTGTAATACTGAGCGCTTTTACAAAACTTTGCCAAACAGCCTAAATTTTCATCAGAGGCAAAGAGCTGACCTGAGACCTGCTGGATGGGGTAAATCTGATCATGATTGATTTGTATATCAAATCTTTCTTGGCTCCAGTCAAGGCCACATTGTCTTCAGTGTACATGTAACAGCTGTGCTGCTACAACCTTGTTACTCTTTGATACAATGGAATAAACCTATGAAGTGTACCAGTTAATTACTTACATGTACATATGACATGTATGTTGTGTCTTCGATGTCTTGGAACAGGTCTACTAATTCACATGTACTGTGTGGTGTAACAGCAGACACGTTTCAACACATCAATTACAGGATGCATAACATCAATGACAGGATGTATATAATATGTACATGTAAGTACTTAACTGGCACACTTTTTTTAATGGGTTTATTCCACTGTATCAAAAGAGTAATAAATGTGTACCAACACAGTTGATACATGTACTACAGTATGTAGGGTAATGGCAGACATGTTCCAAGACACCAATGACACAACATACCTGCAATATGTAATTATAAGTACTTAACTGGTACACTTCATTTTAATGGGTTTATGCCACTGTATTAAAGAGCAATACGTGTGTACCAACACAGTTGATATATGTAGTACTATGTAGTGAATTAGTAGACCTGTTCCAAGACATCGAAGACACAACATACATGTCATATGTACATGTAAGTAATTGTAAGTAACAAGGTTGTAGCAGCACAACTGTTACATGTACACTGAAGACAATGAGGTCTTGACTGGAGCTAAGAATGATTTGTATATCAAATCTATCATGACCAGATTTACCCCATCCAGCAGGTCTCACGTCAGCTCTTTGCCTCTGATGAAAATTTAGGCAAATTGGCAAAGTTTTGTAAAAGCACTCAGTATTACAATGTAACAACTACATGTAGGTACCCACAAATACATAATGCAAGTACAATGATAGTACATGTTGTTATACAGGTTGTACCACTGTACCTAATTAGGTAGGTACACTGTAACAGCGACACATTAAAATAAAGTGTTACCGATCTGAACATGTTTATCATTAAATACAATATTTAAAAAATGAAGTGTACCTGGGTCATTAACAAGTACAGTTTGCCATGGAGCCTCAGTAGCTGTTGGTACCCCTTCACTCTGCTTTCAATTAAATGATACAGCCTTCCAAGTTGAGACACCAAATCTGGTAACTGCAATTAAAAGACAACGTCAACATTAGCATAATACACATACGTTGTATGGGTGCATTACATAAGACCCATGATTACACAGTTGTATGGGTGCATTACATAAGACCCATGATGTAGCTCTGTACTTACTGATGACAGATAGGATGTGTGTAGCGTCAATACAGCCTTTAGCCAATCAACTGCCGCGTGAGCTCTGAAAGTACACAAAGAGACGGAGTTGGGACTACAGAATGAAGCAGTAAAAGTAAGTCACAGATAATGAGAGATATGGCTGACTTACGAGTTTGGATGTCCTTGTATCTTAATCGAAAGCTGGGGAATTCAAATAATTCATTCATTACCATCTTGTGACATGCAGAAGCGTATTAAATATAACACCCTCTAGCCAATACACTTTACAATAAAGGACACGGAGGTAATAAATATGTCATAAAACTATTCACAAAGAAGAGCAAATAGTCCAACACCCCCAGCAGAGCACAAAACACCGAGATGAATCATAAGATTAATCATAGCAATCTGTAATACCCAATATTTTAGTAATATATAGTGATTCGTCGATTTGACAGAGAAAGCATGAAAATGACCATTTACTTCAAACTAAAAAAGCAATGTGTGGGCCTTCTCTGCTTCAAGGAAAACCTTCAGATAGCCAATCATACAGGTCTAAGACACTTACCTCCTCCAATAACGGCAAGATAGCAGGAAGGGGTACTCGGGAAACCGTATTCCTGATCAACATTTCCTTACGAATCTGGAATATTCTCTGTGAAAATATACAGGCCAAACTTCCAGTCAGCATCAACAGTTCAAACAACAATTTTGCATTTTAGTAAGAACAGTGACGGAGGCATCCAAAGTAAACCAAGGGAAACAATGCACACAGAGCCAAAGTTGTGGCTCACAGCTGGGACTCACATTGAGGATGTTTTTGTCTTTACTCTCCAGTCCCTGGACCAGCAGCACAGCGTAGCTGTCTGTCTGAAGGGTGGAGATCCCTTTCTCGCCTCCCTTTCCTGCGGCGGACAACTCCACCTGCTCCAGCCGCTCCTCGATGGTCATCTGCAGGATTAGAGACATTCAGACAAACACAATGTCGTATTAGTGCTTGCTGCATTGGCCATAATGTGAAGTAAAAGGTAGCACAAGTAATTAGTTTAAATATCAACAAACATGACATCTTCCATAAACAAAACACCAGGGATCAAACTACCCTCCACCTCCCCTTTTGATGATTGATTGGAGCAGTTTTGCTATGGTTTGGGGAACAGGCTTGCTCCATTTTGCTTGCAGTTCATGGAGCCATGGCTGTGTACGAAGACCAGCTTTTTTTTTATTTATTTATTTTTTTTTTTTTTACAGTGTACCCCCAGAAGGGATAGCTAGTGGATTGTGAGGAGATCTTCGCTGGAAGTGACAAAAAATGATTCGCCTATGGTACCTTTAATTAATATGTAATTAATGACAGTTGATTCGATGACATACCTCAGTCGGGGTGCCCTTCTTCCTCTTCTCTGGTTGGCTGCTTTGTTTGGCTGATTTCAGTGGTGCCTGGTGTCCTGGCAGGCCAGGAATTAGGACTTTACTTTTTTTCTCATTGACTATTGGAGTTTTCACCTGAAATGAACAACAACAACAAAAGTCATATACAAGACAGACATAGACATAAGCACAAACACAAACCATGGCCATCTATCACCAGAACAGTGTATTCACCATTACAGTCAGGCAGCGGAAGAGGCAGAGGCTACACACTGATGGTTAAATTACACAGTTCAACAGAACAGAAAAGAGGTCACTATGATTAAATAGTTTAAAATATGGGTTTAATCTTAATTTTTTTGTAGTGGATATAAGGGTCATTCCGTGTCAAATCAGACAAAATCCAGGAAAATGGTTGCTGCACCATCTCAGAATTTGCTCAAAGTTTGTCTACCTAATATTTGGATCCCAAAACTAAGACCTGTAAAATATGTTTTCATACATTTTTTTACCCTTTGTATACTTTTTACACTCTCAGAAATGCTTTATCTTGGAGGCCTTGTTTGGGCATTAATATCTTGAAAAGTATTATTCCTAGCCTGTCCAAATCTTTGGTGTTCATAGGACTAAAATGGTATGTGGAGTAGCTAGTAGGAACACGAAAATCAACGCGTGAATAGCTCAGTTTATAGTCATTTCGTATATAAAGTGCCAATGATGTACCATGTTTCATTCATACATACACACACTTGGTTATACAGTATACCTTCATTTTTGGCCCTGAGGCATGATTTTGACTCAATTTATTTATCTATGGTACATTAGCACTTTGTACACTAAATGCCTATAGGCCGTACAAAGTTTGGGCTGGTTATGAATAATACTTTTCATTATATTAATGCCCAAACACGGCTTACTAGACAATGTGATTTTCAGGTTGTAAAACTGTAGTAATTTCAAGGGCTGAAAATAATATGGAAAAATAGGATTTGAACAGAAATATTTTGCAGGCCTTGCTTTTGGGACTCATTCTTGATATAGACAAGGTTTGAACAATATCACGGACGGTGCAGCAACAACCTTTTAACTGATTTGACACGGAATGACCTCTAACCAGATCAGATCAGTCATCCGTTACAGTATGAGCATGGGGTATGCCGCATGTAGTTAAAAATGATACAAATCACTCTCCTTCCAAAAGAAAACCATTACTTACCATGGAGATGGCTGTATCTATGGAGAGGGACAATGTTGTCTGTATGTCCCGGACCAGACATATGTGTCTTTCTGCTGTGTTCACGGGCTGGTGGGAAACACATCAAAGATACATCATACAACTGCTGCCCACACACACCTTTTGTGTCCATCTGCATGTGCTCAAATGTGAATCATTTCATACCAACAAGTCTACCTTTGAATGAAGGAGATATTCTAAGCATGGTGTAAGAAAATAAGCTTATAGGCCAGTCCAGAGGGGTATTCCATCAACTTCGCTTAAGGCCAAACCTCACTTATTTCGATAAGTCTCGCTAATTTTAGTGAGTTCCGTTCCATTAGTGTGGTTTACGTGAATCCCAGCATGGTAACTATGGGAATTTATGCCACAGAACTAACCTGGTCCGTAGCAGGTTAACTTATAAGCTAAATTAAGCTGTGTTGCAAAAAAACCCAATCAGTCGGAAACGAGTCCAAAAAGATGGTTCCGTCAACCTGTGATTTAGTCACCTGTAGCCTACAACTTCAAAAATAGAAGTAGAAACATTTTTTTCCAACAGGGTCACCAAGCATGGATTTACACATTCACTAGCTCCAAAGAATTTATGAAAATTATGCGACTTTAAATGTTTTAACTTGACATGCGTGGTTCTGGGAATCTTGCTACTCTGCGTCATTTGCGTTCTGTGATGGTGTGACGCGTAGCGAGACGGCAAAATAAAGGAATCATATTTGTGCGTGTGCAGGTTTGCTTCCCACATAAAGCGTGTAGGCCACATAGCTTAGCACCTTGATCATGAACTTTTTAGTTATACTCTTTAATGAAAGACATGTCCTGCTGTTGATAAAGTGTCATGCACATTTGGTAGCCTGTTCAGTGACCGTAAATATGCCAGTGGGCAACATTATGTCTGATGCAAGCCAAAGGTATAATTCTGTAATAGCCTTGAGTTTATACTATTTATTCATGCACTCATATTGTTCAAGATTGAAGACAATCAAACTAGCAGATGATTTCAAACCATGATCATTGTTGTTTAAATGTATGCTTTCATTATTTTCCAATGTATGTAGTCCCAAGGCAAGTATCTAATTTTTTTCTGTCGATGTTCAATTTAATGACTTTCGATGAAAATCCTGTAGATGGCGCTTGTAAATCGAACAGAAACCCTCTAGTATTGCCTTTATTTTACAAAATATATCCTCTTTTTGTCAATCTACTGTTTTGGTGTACTTTTCTACCTCGTGCACGAGCAGAGATGAAGCTGGCCTAAACCTCGCTTGAATAAACGAGGCCAAGATACCACTAACTTGAGTCAATTGAACGGCTTCAGCCCCAAGTGAAAGTCTATGCTAGTTCAAGCCAGGCTATTTCTCTTAAACGCATCCTTCATTAGCGAGGTTGATTGAATACCCCTCAGAGCTAGTTTTCAGTATTTCTCTACATTTACCAATAGGCAAGTCAGTCCAACCCACACCTTATGACTTATCTATCAGATAAATCACATACCATGTAAACAAAAACATAAAACATGCCAGACTCCATATGCTCACCGTTGTCTCAATGACTGGTTGAAGGTAGCTGCCATATGCTAGCTGCAGGCTCTGCTTGTCGGAGTTGAGGGATGCAGCCAACAGGGGCACGGGCACTGGTGTGTCATCTTCACCAGATTTACCCCCAGCACTGGACACCTGCACTGAGCAGCCTGGAGAGAGGGGCTTCTTACACGGCCTGGAGAGAGAGGGAGGGGCAAGAAAAGGAGACAAATACTTAGATCTGTAAGAACATTTGTGTTAGACGGGAAATGTCAGGGAGAGGCGATCGTCACTAGCTCAGTGATCAAACGTACCCATTGAGAAAGTGCTCAAATAGATGTAGTTGTCCATCCTTGCATACCACAGCTAACCGCACAGCCTGGAAAAAGGAAAGACTTCTTATATCCAGTTTCAACAAGTACCAATCCGACACTGAGGTAACATTTTCCGCCTGGCATTTTTAATGGCTCGGCCTGATGCTTACCTCTTCCTTGCTGTCGGATTTGAGGAGGTCAATGTGCCGCGGCTCGTCTGTCAGAGTGAAGGACACCACGGCGTTCTTGTCCTTCCTATCGGAGCGCACTTGCCTAAGAGAGCCAAACAAACAAATCTTCACTAAAAAAAAATCTAAACCGATGAATTTTCTGCATAAATTCCCCGGTAGGTAATGCTTGAGGTCTCATACAGGCGTTCTTCACTTTGAGTGATTGTTCTGTGATCATTTCCCATTGACCATAACTTACCATACACTAAGGAGTCGATCATGAGCTGCCCCAGAGAGGAAGTACATGCCATCGCTATCGGGTGGCCGTGTGGTGGCGAAGCACAGGGTCGTAACCATGGTGGAGTGACCTGTGAATTTCTGTCAAACAAAGGTAAATGTCAATTTAAAGGCTGCTTTTATTATTTTCCTCGGAAGTTATACATTTGGTATTCTAAATACTGAAGGCTTGAGACTTAAAGACTCTCACCCTGTACACCTCCTTGGTTTCCAAGTCCCACATTTTGATCGTCATGCCGGCAGAGAGAAGCAGCTTTCCATTGGGACTCACACACAAACTTGTCACTGCTGTCCGATCTGCCTTCCATTTACTAAACAAACCCATGCAAAGACAATGAGCCTCAATTATCAGTTATCCTATTAATGGTTAAACCTAGCAATGGTCAACTGGCAAATTTCTGGTAATAAAATGTCTTTAATCTAGTTTCACATTTGTTTACCCTAAAGCAAGTGTAATTTGTGTAAATACAACTGTCTACAGTCAACACCATGCATGACAAAAGAAAACAAGTGAACAAAAATATCAAACAGCCCTCAACCATATGCACACAGACATACAATGACTAATGGTTACAGCAATGCCTACCAGCGCATTTTGCCTGTCTGCAGGTCCCACTCCGCAATGTGTGCATCATCTGAGCCGCTGTAGAGCACATTCTCCTCTGGATGCCACTGCACGCTATTCACTGCCCCACTATGACCCCCATCCTGACAAACAAACAGAGGTCAGCACACAAGTCCACTTGTATACACTTATATAGAAATATATGCATGGACAATTTCAATGGTAAAGGATAGGCCTATTTAAAAAGAGTCCATGTGCTAATGAACACACACATTCACTGGTTCTATTTACTTAAGTGCCATTTCAAAAAAATAGCTTTCAACATGTATAACTATCCTAATCTCCAGAACACCACAGGGGCATCTGATGCATGCATTAAGTTGTAGAATAAGTGCATAAGCATACAAATTGCTCTAAAAATGCAGTATTCAAATCAACTACTATACAATATGCACAACCTATACATTGTGATTGTTTATCCTGGTCATGATTTAGTGACAAAAGTAGAGGGAGGTGGCTTTAGGCTGACTTTGGCTCAATTCTACGGAATTACAAGCCTGTAACTCTTATCACTACCAAGCGATTAGGGCTACATGATTTGGGGAAAATTACTAATTTCCATTTTTCTGAAAGATATTGCAATAGCGAATTGATTTGTAATATTTTTATAAGTCAAGCTATAGTTCAATCATCTAAATTTCACTTAAAGTTGGGCCACTTGCTGAGCATGCCTTGTAAGTATACAACACTCCTGTTAGGTGAGCTTCATTGCCTGTCACATGAGAAGGATGACATGAATAACAATAACTTTATGATAGTTATAAAGTTGACTGATAGTTGGCAGACACTTTTATCCAAAGACACTGAATCGCAGCGGCGGGATTCGAACACAGGTAAACCAACTGTCAGTTGGTGACGTTACTGCTATTCCACCATAGATGTGACAAGATTAACCATTGGGACAGAGTTGCAAACTGCTGCCTTTGTGAAAAACTTATTACCATTTCTATTAAAAAATGGTTTGATTGTGCGCCCTACAAGCAATGCAATATGCTGTAACATGTATGAAGAAATATATTAAAGAATTCTGTCTTACCAATGTGCACTGCAGGGCCCCTTTGACTGTGCTGTAGATGAGGATGGTGCCTGCTGCCGTACCCAGTGCCAGCAGATCTGTTGTCTCCGCTGGCGGTCCTGCCTCCGATTTCCTCTTTTTCCTCTGAGGTCCCTCCTAGGACCATGCACATGAAGGAGCATAAGTCAATTACGATTTCTGGTTCTGATTCTGATTTTAAGGGCTGAATACTATCATATGGCCAGTTACCAAACTTTCCTATGGAAACCTACATCAGTAAATAGGCAATTCAGCCGTTTTTTTTTTTCAGACTAGCTATGGCGAAAGATCTACACAAGACAATCGCAGCCTAGAACATTTTAAGATGTTGGACACAATTTTCCCAATTGCCTGTTTTCATTGTATACAAAAAGCCATTCTTATTGCATTCTAGGCATGATTCTTTACTTTCACTTAAAAGTTAACATGCAACGTATAGGGCTGCCATAGGTTGACAGCCTGTCTATTCAACGTAAAGGTTAGAATACTCAGGTATGCCATTTTCTCAACATAAGGAATCACAGCCTTTTCCGACAGTCTACTGCTGACAATGCTATCCTACACATTTCTATCAAGAAGTTCTTTGCACTTGTTGATGCAATAGGCAACGTTACAAAACGTTTCTTCTGTTGTATTACAATGACAACTCACGTTACAATGTAAATGATAGACTAGTACTACGCAAACTGTCACTTTTAAGATCACTTCTCGCTGGCTACTAAGTTATCACACAATGAAACGATATTTGCGTTCCAACTATCCAGGCGTTAACGCATAGACGTTTAGATATTACTTCTTACTTGTCCACGAAGACAGGACGCAATTTAAGCATAACCATGTACAGCCACGACAGCTAAATAATTAATGTTAAAGCAAAGACACACTATAGATGTTGATTACGGTTATTTGAAGTCAGCTAACCATTGTATAATTGTTCAACTTTTCACTCGGCAAGTTAGCTAACGTTTTGGCTAACATTAGCACCTTCCACATTAATTAAAACTACTGTTATCGAAACATGCCCAAAACTGGATTTTTAGACTAATCAAACGGCTACTCTCTAAATAATCAGACACAGCTATCTAATGAAGAATATATTTAATTGTATGTAGAAATTCTTATGTGGCCATTTTAAGAACGAACATGTGCGACAGACATGTGCGTCCTACTGGAGGTAACTTTACTGATGCTATGTAGCTAGTTGCTAAGCATGTTGATTAAGGTTACTTATGACTTGATTCGAAGACAGTGAACGCTAAGCATTGCAAGTAATATTACAACAGCAAATCTTCTAGTCCACGCGTCTATTGCCAGTAAAAATATGTGACAGTTATCGTACAAACTTAAAACGGCAGCGTGGTTGACTAGGCCACCAGCCCATGAGAACTGCTCTATCTAGCCTCCAACATACCTTAGCCGTTCGGCATGGTCCCCAAGCTATGCAGGTACAAGTGGCACTCAAGTGGGCAGAAGGCACATATTCCTGGTGAAGGGTTTTGCTGTCTGTGTTCCAAATACGGAGTCGACCATCCTGTGCACACAGTGCCAAGTATTGATGTGATTTTGGGGAGAAAACGCAGGGTAGCATCTGCGACGAAAACCCTCCATCGGCCGCCATTATTGAAGCGCTGCGTACGTCTGCGTATTCTGGAAGACGCATGGTCAGGAAACACGTGTTATCACCCGGGGAGCAGGCGCACTAGCACCCCACCCGAGGGGCGATTCATTGGACACATGAACATTTCAGAGGGAGCGGGTGAATACGAACGGAGCGACATATAAAGGGGTATAAAGACGTTGAATTCAGACACATTGGTGGACGAGGGATGTAGCGTAGACACAACCTGTCTTGGTTTATAACTAAGAAATGGGTGTATAATTTCTGTATTTTTTGGCATAATACCAGATAAGTAGGTTTGACATCCATTTTAGAATGAGCTCTTTAATACTGAAGTGGCACTGTCTTGATTCTAATGCCTGTCTCTAGGCATCACCCAGCAGCACACTATGTAGCCTAAGCAACCCATTATGCAGCAACTACATTGTGTTGCTGGATCCCTTACAAGACGAGGTTTTCCGTCTCTTCAGGGTAGGATAATAGTACGGGTAACACAATTATTTTGCATGTATGGATTTAGAAGTAGAAGGGGGAGTGTAGCCCTACTTCTACATCCTACAACTGAATGGTATTGCAACACACAATGCGAGATAACTGTAATGTAAAGATTCCACTCAATATAATGACTGTATTAAAACAAAATCAATTATCACACTTAAAACTAATATGTTAATGTATTATGAATTATATTATATTCAGCACTGAAATTAAAGTAACATTAACATTGCATGACACAGTTACAGAACTTTTTGTTACTTCATTGTAAAGTTAAAACAAAAAGACTACATAACTTTTTTCTCTTTTATTACCAAAGCAAAGAGACAAATACAACTTTCACTTTTGGCCTTTTATTGTAAAGGCAAACATTTCTACAGTTTTCTTTAGCTCTGAGTTTTATTACTTAACATGCATGCATAGCAGTTGTTATTCACGTGAGGACAAGTAGACATTCAAGCTTGCTCTGATGACATCATCTGGATTGCTGCCCTCTAGTGGTCATTTAGAAGTAGCTCTGCAGTGGCTCTCCCAGGATGGTCTCCATTTCATTGATTACCTTCTGAACCTGGTGTTCCACTTCTTCACACTCATCTAGCAGATACAAATATAAGAGTTATATTAACAAATTCACAAGTCTCTTCAGATTACAAACAGACACTGTGATTTGCAAAAGCTCTTACCCTCCATGAGTTCAGCCAGGAAGGGGATGGTTTCAGGCAGCAGGACCATGTAATTCTCCTTCAGTCTCGTAGCAAGCTCCAGCACCATGAGCAAAGCTGAAAACCGCACCTGGGGACAACAGGAATAGACACTCATTATCAAATCACGAAAGAGAGAGAAAAGCAGCCTTAGGTAACTATGAATAGTATTAGGTCAGTGTCAGCGCATTGCTCTCCACAAATATCTGCACAATTTAAGGGACCGTACCTTCGGAGAGCTGTGCCGTGTTTTCAGCAGGACCTGGTAGTTAAGGACCTTCCACTGGGTGTCATCTCCCATAGCAACGGCAAACTGACCAATGCAGGGCACCAGGTGTTTGGTGACTCTGGTTTGGTAGACCTCCTCTCCACCCAACATGTTCTCCAGCTGTGGACAGAAACTGAAAAAGTGAAGGAACTGCCATAACCAGAGCCATTATGAGATTATGGGGAGCATAGGTATTCATTTATCCATAACCAGAGCCATTATGAGATTATGGGGAGCATAGGTATTCATTTATCCATAACCAGAGCCATTATGAGATTATGGGATGCATAGGTATTAATTTATCCATAACCAGAGCCATTATGAGATTATGGGATGCATAGGTATTCATTTATCCATTTCATGTCAATTTGGAAAACAAGCTGAAGGAAACATGAAGGGTTGGTTTTCTGGACCTGGATTAAATCTGGATTAAATCTAGTTTTGTTTTGAAAGAGAATGTATTCAACTAAAATATAGCTTTTAGTCTAGGACTAGACCTAATCCTGATTGCTGGGCTGGCCTGCATGGGTTTGGTGGCCCTGAAAACCATGCTGATGTGGGTGATGCGTTGGGTCAAGAAAGCCCGTCTCACCTGATCCACAAGAGGGTTCATGAGGGCGTCTGCCCTCTCCTTGCTGAGGAAGCGCATTGTGTCGTATAGGAAGACCTTCTGCAGGCAGTCCAGGACATACTGCAGCAGTTGGCAACTCTTCTCCTGGTCATCATCTTCATCGAAGAAGGCTTCATCTAGTAGACGTGAAAGAGAATATAGAAAACTATTTTATCAACAGAAGCTTGACAAACACATCAGTCAAGAAAGGGACACCTTCAAGCCGCTAATACCCAGGTTACCACAAATGTATTTGGGCATGCACTTATAGGCCACAAAGGAACCATTTTGTTCTGCAACCTGTTTAGTTTGTGGCACGACTGTTTGTTTTTGACAAGGATCCCATTGGGTAGTTTGCTTAGTTACAGTTTTATTTAAAATGACAACTTCAGAGGTCACCACACACCTGTATTAGCTGAGTGAATCTGGCGGAGGAGGTCAGAGAATGGCTTCACCAGCTGGCCAGCGAAGAGCACAAACAGCCCCTTCAGCTTCTCTGCAATGCTGTCCGACAGGCGGTAAAATGTCAGCTGTCGGTCTTTGGCTGCGCCATCCGTCTTGCACCAGTCAAATAGCTGCAAACAGACAAATGCTGATTATCAACATCTGAAAACACTTGGCATTTTGCACACAAAGTGAATAAATTTCAAATTTAGTCAAAGTGAATACATTTCAAACAGAAAGTGCAGGAAAATATAAATATATAAAAAAGAACCTACTTTGAAGAAGAGAGGCCTAAAAGTGACCTCTGAAAGCTTCATGACCATGCCCAACAGACAATCGATCACTGAGCCCTCAATCTCTTTGGTCTTCTCCAGATCACCCTAGAATGAAAATAAATATTCACAATTAAATAACATCACCACATTGAACATTCACGCTTAACTACACTGTGATGACCATGGTGAGTACCTGACAGTGTTGGGCTCGGAAGTCCAGCGCTGACAGGAAGAAGGTGGTGAGCTCTGACTGGTGGGAGTTGAGTAGGTCCTTTTCCATGTGAGCGATGTGTTCTTTCAAAATAGTCATTAATGGCCCAAGACGGTTCTGAGGAAACAGGGTTAAAACCTCAGCTCAATTCTAAAGCACTGCTAACTTCTCAATGCAAAAGTAAGCTTGTTCAGTGTGCCAAGGTCTCAGGGTCTGATTCAATTTATAACCTGATCGTTGACTCACCTGCTGGGACTCCACAAGACTTTGGTAAGACTTGGTAACTGTGGGCAGTAGTACCCTGGGCGGCAGCTTGGTGGCCAAGGTTGTGCGGAGTGAGGATAGGCGTGCTGCCAACTGGGGGCACGTGGTGGTCTGCTCTGCCACCCGAGTCAGACGTGTCACCTGGCAACGGCAAAAAGGGCATCAGCTTTCAGCATTCAGCAATGTCATGTAAGACTCAATAGGAACATGATGTTTTTAATTGATACTGCACTTTATAATGTACATGTATTTACATTCAATGACTGAAAAACAAATGTTTTTGTTTTTTTTGGAGAAGATAAATCTCTTTCCCAAAATCTATTGTGTGTATTGTGTTTATGTGTTTGTAGGGCTCTGAAGCTGCTGAGGTGTTTACCTGCAGCAGTGTGTCCAGCAGGTATGGGCTGATGAAGTGGGGCAGCGTCTCAGAGACCTTCTGCAGAGCCGTTACAGCGCTCAGCAGGTAGATCTCATTGGATAGCAGGTCCTTACGCTCAGCCAGTGTGTTCAGCACCGCTGGCATCAGTCTGTAATACCCATAATGCATCATCAGTGTTCAACCGAAAAAGGACGTCTCATACATTTTACT
Organism: Alosa sapidissima; assembly: GCF_018492685.1. Classification (NCBI taxonomy): domain Eukaryota; kingdom Metazoa; phylum Chordata; class Actinopteri; order Clupeiformes; family Clupeidae; genus Alosa; species Alosa sapidissima. The sequence continues at coordinate 6,707,100 of NC_055975.1, forward strand.
ACAAAATCAGGGAAGGACAGAACATTTAGAATTCTAGTATATATAAGGGAAATTTGGTCTCTGCATTTATCCCAATCCGTGAATTAGTGAAACACACACATTCTAATGAATAGCTCAACCAAAAACAATACATTCTCTTTCAAAACAAAACAAAAAACATATACTGCAAAGAAGACTCATTCACGACACGTTTTGAGTTGCATAAAACAGCAGCAATAGCATCTAAAGAGCAGCACTGAGATGTGGCTCTTATGAAAAACTAGCACAAAGAGACACAAAGGAGAAATAGATTAAGAAGAAAAAAAACCCCTAAATTCTAAACCTAGACTCAAGTCTTGAGTTGTTAATCTCCTCCGCAGTCTCTCTCCTGACCTGTGGAGCTGTGGGATGGCCAGAGCCTTCAGGGTGCTGGTGACCTCAGCGATGCAGAGCAGGGCACTGCCCATCACGTTCCTCTCCTCACGGGGCAGCAGCAGCAGCTCCACAGCGCGGCTCAGCACCGGCACGAAGGCCTCGGGGTGGCCAGCCCCAAAGCTGCGGCACAGAAGCTTGAGGCTGTAGAGGGCCGTCTGCCGGTTGATGGCCTGCTCCTCCTGTTCCTGGGTCTCGCCCGGACGCTGTGGGCCTCCGCGGCCCAGAACGGCCAGCAGGTCTCCAGTGAGTGGAAGCAACGCCACCACCTAGGGGAAAATGGAAGGTTAAGACCTAGCCTATCTGCAAGAGCGTAGAATGATACACTTCGAAAGTTGGGCTTAAAAAGAACTCACGTGTCCATTGTGGTAACAAAGATGTCATTTAACTCAGTGGTTCTTAAGCTTTTTGTCTCACGACCCCCCCAAAAAACAGAGGCCAAATCTTACGACCCCCTTCTCTCTAACTGGCAAAATGTGTTTTTACTTTGGAAAATGTTCTCCTCTCGGAAATGGTCTCCTCTCATAGGTAGGCTATGTCAACACCAAAGGCATTAATGTCAATAGCAGCTTTTGACAATCTGATTTATTATTTTCAAAAGATAACTGGCAGTCATCTAATGTATTTCTGCCGCTCCTGTGGTAAAAAAAAGGCTGCAGGGTGTTTTGTCACTGGTAAGCATCTTCAGGCTCATCATTGCAAGAGGCAGAGGTCTGAGTTTGCGTTTGCGTAAACAGAACCTCCACTTTCGAAAAGAACATTATGGAAACACTGAATTGGAAGCCTACATCTAGAGCTACTGATTATCCCAGTTTTCAAATATGTTGGACTAAAAACCTTTAGAAATGTATTTCATGCATTAATGCAATCATTTTGCGACCCCTCCCACATTTTTGGCTACCCCGTGTTTAAGAAGCACTGATTTAGCTAATGAGATTATGTGCGTGTCTATTTAGCACTGACCTGCTCTTCCTGCCACTGAGTCTTCTGCTGTAGTTTGTTGTTGAGCAGCTCCATGGCTTTCCTCCTCACTGAGGGCAGCTGGTTCCCCATCAGGCCTCTGATCACCTTGATGAAGGTGTCTGTGGGGAGCAGAGAGTTCACCTGTAGGGGGAAGAAAAGAACATCAGACACAGCACAAGTGTTCTCAATCGGAAAGTCACATCATCTTAGACATCGCTGTTTACTACACCCAGTCGTCTGGTTCTATTTCATTTCTACTGACCCCCAGAGGCGGTGCTTTCAGCCCCTGGATTTCCATCACATGCACGTGCAGGTCGAGTGTTTATATCAACAAAGTCACTCGTGACATGGGGTGACGCATGACCCCGCCCCGGTACTTAAGGTGCGCTCACCCCGGAAGTGACCTCTTGGCAGTCTTCTCGTCCGCCTTCCGAGTGACTGCCAAGCTCTGGCGGTCATCCGAAAATCATAGAACCGCGGTTACATACGTAACCATCGTTTTAATTGTGGCGACAGACGTGAGATTCTTACTTTGTCTAGGACTTCGTAGGACTTGTTGAGCAGTGCTCTCCAGAATTTGGCGGTGGGGTTGTTGCAGTTGTCCTCCACACAGCGAGCCACAGTGTGGATGTAGCACAGAATCTCCTCAAGTAGACTGGGGACCAACGACAAAATGAAAATCAATTTGACTGAAAGAATGGCATACCAATTCCTAACTATTTGCTGCAGACAATATGCTTTTCATGAATATGAGTGAGATGATGTGTACCTCTGCTGAAGGGCCTGCATGGTTTCAATGGACACTTCTTCCTGATCTGCCACCTGAAGGATACCACAATGTTCAACAAAAACATATAGGAGACCTTTCAAAAGACAACAAACTAAACCTCTTACATGCTCATCCACTGGTAACATACGTACCTTTCCAACAAAGCGGTTAGAGGCCAGTAGTTGGGACATGAAGGAGACAGACAGGAATTTGAAATGGCGAAGCTCCTTGCTGCTGTGAGCTTCAATGTTGAAGATGAGTTCCATGGCTGTCTCTTCTGTCTTCTTGGCCCGTGCTTTTCTGGTGTCAGAATCTATTAATATGCACACTATAGGTGAGGCCTCAGCAGAATAGAAATGGACCATCAAAATCAGACATATATTTGCATAAATAATAAATAAACATTGTATACTGGATGTGTGTGATGAGTAGGGTACTGAGTTTTTGCTCACCATCCTCTTTGTCTTGAGGCAATACCATGAGATACTTCAGGATTTTAATGAGAGATGTGAGCTGGTCTTTCACCTCAAATTCACAGCAGATTGAAATCCAGAAGTCCACATCGTTCTCCAGAGCCAAATCCTATACATTACAAATTCAGTTAATGTGTACAGTAATGTATGTTAGGGTTACATTCACAAACAACAATAATTCAATAAAACTGTTTAGGAGTATGCAATAACCCAAAATATCTAGGCTGAAAAGTTTTAAACTTCCTCAGACTGGCTCCTCTTACATTATGCAAGCTTTGTGCCTTGTTATGTCTGTGGCATCTCCATCTTGTGTTTGTTGATATCAATTTTGATGCGTCTGCCTGTTTATCTGTCTGCCTACCTTCTCTGTAGCGCTGACGTTGGCTGAGGTCTGGGTGGCGTGCTGCTTGAACAGCAGCAGCAGGAGCATCCACAGGAAGCGGGGTGGGCTCAGGGTGACCATCAGCTGGGAGAGGATGGGCAGGCGTCGGTGCTCGGGCACGTGGGGCAGCGCGTCCGTGAACACGTGCATGATCTTGGTCACCACGCACTCCATGTGGGCCTCGGACTGGGGAGAGCCGCCTTCGTAGGCCTGAGGAGGACACAAGTCACACTGTCTCAAAACCACAGGACAAAAGGAAGCAACTGGGCTCTTTTTCTAGGAGCCCAAGGTCAGACAGACTGGCCATGGTCTGCACTGCTGGTGGAGAGAGCTCACTTACTTGTATGAGAGCAGGAATGACTGTCTGCACAGTTTTGTTAATGACTTGGAAGCTGTAGGCATCATCCAGGCGCATGATGTTGGCGCCCATGAAGGTGAATATAGGCATGATGTTGTGAAGGACCTTCTCCTGTAAAAAGAGACACGAAAAAAGGAACATCAGTTATTTAGTTTAGGTTCCTAGCTTTATCTTTGAGCACGACGAGAGCAGATAATAATGCGAAAGCAGACTATACTAGACTGAACATTACACTTAAAAGGCTACATAGCACTAAAACAAAAGTCAATCCATTCCACAGGGGGTACTCACAGGGAAGACACCAGCCACAGTGCCCAGCAGCAGCAGAGCATGGTGGTGGGTCTGGGGCATGTCCGACACCCTCACACACTGAACCACAAGCTCCACATTCATCTTGTCCTCGTCGAGAACCTCTGTGAGGAGACAAGCACAAACAGGAGCTCAGTTCAGACCGTGGTTCATAATAAAGCCATTAGCCAAAACCAAACACAACAACATGTAGCATGTCCTCAGGTCACATAGGTCAAGACATCAGATGTTTGTACCTTGGCTGACTGGCTTGCCATCGGGAGAGATCTTCTGGCAGACGTTGAGCAGGCAGCTGAGAAGAAGCTGTTTGGTGTACTCCATGTTGCCATGCTCTGCTGACTGCACCTCCAGACTCCTAGAAACAAAAAACACCCGCCATGAAAACACAACACAACAGATTTCATTCTAATGTATACAAATGGCATACTTAATAATAGCCTACAGTACATCCTTTAGTATAGGTTGACCTATTCAACGACAATTGATTCTTTTTGAGCAATTAAAGTTCTTAGAGATACTGTTGTGTACAATATAAATTTAGTAAAGTATTTTGTAACATATTGAACCAAATTGAACATATTGAACCAATTGCTTGCATATACTGCTGTGTAGAACATAAATTGAACCCTTTTGTGCTGTTACGGAAAGAAGCATTAATCCTTTGAGGCCTAGGCAGTGTAATGTCATTGTAAGGGCCCTCTATACATGCTATATCTTGTTTTTGTTGTATTTTTTAGAACTGTCATGGATTTTTACCCATCTGAGAAAGTATAATGGGGTAACACTTGCATATGTCTTTTATGTCAGCCTTTATATCAAAGAAAAATAATTTTTGCATTAATGTCACCAGGAAGCATGTCAGTCGAAATAACTATCCATTTTAGGTGGGATTGTTTGGAATCTAGCAATATAAGAATCATGTTGGTGGGATATTCTATGGCTTAGCAATTTACAAGAATATGTACTCAGACCTGCCAACCCAGAACAGATATTATGAGTACAACTTTTTTTAGCTCATCTTGGTGTAGATGTGTGTGGCCAAATATCAGCGCAACATATAATATATTTTGGATAGTTGACTCATTTATTAATGTCAAATATCTAAATTTAAGCTGAGCGTGTAACTGAAAATAATAACTTTTTTTGTTATTATTTACCACCTTTCACAAAGATGATGCATTTAACTGGTAACAATAGTCTTGTATCTTACCATTCCGTTTAGGATCACAAAGGTGGCTAGGCAACATCAGAATGTTATAGACACACATAGCAATAGTAAACTGGAACTTTTGTTCACCCTTTTATGAGTTTGTGTACAAGTTGGCTGGTTTCAGATTTGTTGATAAATTGATTTTCGGACTTTGATTTCTGGCGATCTGATTTTAATGTGGTTCTGCTGGTTTTTAGCCTGCTGCCTAGCAGCACGGCAGGATGAGCACAGTTCAGATAGAGCCATTAAGAAGCGCGTGAAAAAATACAGACTGGAGGAACTAAAGAGAGAACTGGAGGCTTTGGGGGTTAACGTTGATGGACATGGACAAAACATAGATGAAAATAAAAACAAAAGCAAAAAGACCAAAAAGGAACTCCAAATAAAGAAGCTGAAGCAGGTCAAGGACGGCAGAACTGGCCTGGACAAGAGGGCTAGGGAGAGGGCAGAAGGACTAACTCTGCCCATGGAGATCCCAGAAGATGTTCTTCATGACCTTGATGGATTCTTGGACAAAGAGTTGGAAGACTGTGAGAGAAATGAACAGAGGGATGACGATGTGAAAGCTGTGCTCGACAGTCTCCTAGATAAAGTGGACTCGACTCTGGGTGAGTAGAAGACATCTGCTCTTATTGGGTTTAAGAAGTAGCGTTGCATCACCAGACCTGACTTGAGCTCGGAGCAGTAAGTGGGCTACGTAAAAAGTATGCTCACATTTAAAACATCAAAATGGTTCAGCATTAAATTTTAATAAATTGTTCCCCCATTATGTTTAGCTTCAGAAGGACTGAAAGACGAAGAAGAAAAGGAGAGAGTCTTGAGGCCAGTGGTTGGAGACAGGAAGGAGGAGGCTGAGCGGGAAGCTCATTTCTGGAGTGCCAGAGAGAACCACAAAGCCTCCGTCCCTAGGAGGAGGTTTCGGGGGGCAAGACACAGCAGTGTGTGACTGTGTGAACGATTGACAAGGACTTAACTTATCAAAAACCATCAATAAAGCAGATACAATTTGTAGTGATCTTAATGTTTCTCCACGATTCATTTCTCAAATATAATTCTGCATCCTAATGACTCATACCAAGCTGTTCCAATGAGTTTCATGAATTAATTAGGCAATGAATTGCTTTATTCACTTAAATGTTGTCACTGAACCACTGGATGGAGAATGTGTCTAATACTCCTTTGCATTTGTGACTTGTGAAGTAACCTGCTCTTGCATACGTGCAGATGCCGTGTACCCAAAAGCACAGTTTATCTGTGCATGCCAAGACCAACTTTTGATTCTTTGATAAGGACAAGAAGTTCATTATTTTGGGTTGCTATTACATTAGAATTACAGACCAAAGACCATGTAGAAATGTGCTGCAATTTCAAAACCGGATTACTCAGGAACAGTTTAGTTTATTGTACAGCGGAATGCTTTAAATCCCCATATTTGGTAAGGTCTGCTCTTTATTTTGATAGTTTGTCATGTGTTCAGTCAAGAGTTTGTGAGATATTCCGCCGAGAAGAATGGGTGGACGCTTTATGCATAATGTAATATGACTGAATTTAGCACGAATTTGGTTAGACCTATTCTTCCATATAAGTATGTTCTCGTTATCATTTTCATCAGGTAAGTAATTTCGTTAAGAAAATATAAAATCTAAATGAACAAACTGAAGAGGTTACCGCATTCATCCGATCTGGCCCACTTCAAGCTATGGGTCTACCTTTTAAGCTGAAGTATTTCTTAGATTTGTGAAAAGTAGTGGCCAAAGGCATTGTGACAGGAGACAGAGATCTTGCACACCACCCCATACCTGGCCAGGAGGTTAAACAGAGCTGGCACCAGGATCTGTGGCCTCTTGAGCTTCTTCTTGTGCTGCAGCAGCTCCAGGATGAGGGTCACCCTCTGCCAGGAGACGGACGCAGTCTCCTCAGCAGGGGCCGCGGCATCCTGCCCTTTCCTTCAAAATGCACAGCAATACAGGCACATTATAAAGCGGGACAAAGTTTCTTATATAGTAAAGATCCGTTCTATTTAGAGGTCAGTTTTATCCTCCTGAGGAGGATGAGCCTGTCCATGGAGTGGCACCTACTTCAGTCTCATACTCCTACGAGTCTGCACCACGCTCGTAGACACTTTGGGTTTTTCTACAGGCGTCAACTCATTAGCCACCAGCTCAGCATCCACAGCGATCTACACACCAGGAGGAGATCAAATGATTTTGGGGTCATCTCTCAGGCCACTGCTGAGACGAGTAAATGTCGAGTAATAATATAACAACATGCAGTGCATTCTAATGAGATTTCAGACATTACCGCTTTGAAGACATTGTTTATGGTCTGGGCACAGACTGGATTCTTGCAATCCACCAGCAAATCAAACATGACTCCCAGAATTCTTTGCTGGACCTTCTCATCACCAAGAGCTGAGAAGAAGGCCTTGGTAATCTGCAGACAAAACATTTCTCCATGAGACTGAGGCTATGGAGGATTAGGGAGAAAAAGCACTACAAAATACTACTAGACCACTAAGAGCCCACCTTCTCCAGACCCATGACCTGGACGCTGGGGAGCGTGGGGTAGGGCTGGGCCCGGGTGCCCATGGCTTTGAGGAGGACGTCCAGGCTGCGGGGCTCGCTGGCCAGGAGAGGGGCCGACTGCTCGTCGAACTTGCCCAGCATGAGTTGCACCAGCAGGCCCTCGTCGCCCTCGAATGCAGAGATGTCGGAGCCAAACTGGTCCAGCAGAAGATCCAGCGGGGTTAGGACGATGGCCAGCACTCTCTACGCAGGACCACAATGACAATTAATATCTCAGTTAATGGCTACAACAAGCCCATAGGACTAGCATCTACAGTGGAAATATGAACGTGGTGACATCTAATATGATATCAGTGCAGCAGCATACACTAATTTGGAATCAAGCCTTTAACTCACTGAGTGCCAAAAACGTAATATTACGTTTTGCCTTCCCATGCGTTGAGTGCCAAAAACGCATGGGAAGCTTTTTTTTTAAATTACGAAACTAGACACTCTAACACACCTTATATGTGATTTTGGGAACTCTGTGATGAATGGAAATGAAATATATGACGATCGAAAACTCATGAAAACGCACAATCTGGGCATTTTATCTGGACATTTTATCATAACTCGGTTGCCGCTTTGGGTCGAATCAGTGATCATGCACGTGAGCTCAAAACCAGGCCATTTTCGTGGGTCTATCCCTAGGTGGCAGTCTCGCCAGGTCTCGCTAGGTCACTTCCCGGAAACTTTACAGGCAACACTTCATATTTCATGAAAGACGTTATATCTCAATTTCTAGAAAAAAAAAACAGCGATTTTGATGAAAACTAGCCACTGTTTAGCTTGCGATTTCTCAGGAACAGAGGCGTGTAGAAATACATGGTTTGCACCCACTGAGAGCTTAAAGTCTCACCTTTCAAACGAGCCATTGTATTTGTTCATAGCTATAACACAGAATATGCGGTGGCTGTACAAAAATCATCAACAATGGTCTAGATTGCTGGCACTCTAGGACAAAGCTTCCGAAAACAGCTTGGCATTCAATGAGTTAAAGGAATACACCAACTTAGCTAAATTACCTACAAGGGGGCTACTAGTATAACCCACTTCAAGTAAATTATGCTAGGCTAGGCTAAAGGTATTAAACTGGGTAATTGCACGCACAGAGAAGAGACTTCTTATCTAATTCTGGGGAAGATGGCAAATAATCTAGTGTCACAAAAAAGTTGGGGTGTTCCTTTAAATGTCACAGTATAGTGGTCATTGCGTCACTGCTGTTAACAGAAATTGGTCTCACCTCTCCATTGACCTCTTGGAGAGCCCTGAGCAAGGCTTTGCCCATGTAGGCTGGACAGCTGGGGCTCTGGACACACTTCACCAGCTGCTCCACGGCCACCAGCTGCTTGCTCTTCTTGGCTCCTGCCGAGAGGGCCTCCTCATACAGCTTCCCGAGGGCCTGCAGGGAAAAGACATTAGCCTCTGCTCAAGCACATTTACCATCATGTTATGGGAGGCTGGGGTTTGACAGTAATCAGCAATAATAAGTTTTAAATTTGACATGTAATACTCAAAGGCCAGCTTTCTGGACAAGGTTAGCATATTTCAATATATATTTTAATAGGAACGTTTGATATTCTGTTGGTATGGGTAGGAAAACTGCATCTGGGTGAAATATTGTTGTGTAGGTTGTGTAGGCTGGGCCTGGCTAGCTGACCTGGCTGAGGTAGGCCGGGTCAGAGATGAGCTCCTCTGTGGCCTTAAGCAGGGCCGTGACCATAGGGATGAACGGAGAGGAGCTGGCCGCCGGGAGGGCCTGCAGACAGGCCACCGCTGCCCTGCGCACCTCACACACTGGAGAGCACAGACACACCAGCAGGGAGGGTACCACTGATGGGAAAGACACACACACACACACACACACACACACACACACACACACACACACACACAGTACTGTTTAGGCACTGAACAGAGGCTTATAATGACACTTCAAAATGTCATCTCTACGCCTGCCTGAATTTATCACTGAATACAGGAAATATACTAAACTTTACTTTACAAACCATATTTCAGGAAAACATATTCCTGATATGTATAATCAAACATTATAACAAATAATTATGATAAACATGCTGGGTAAATTACCATCACAGTTAATCAAAAACAAAGAGACTGATGGTTTGACGTTGGATACCTGGAGATGAGTCCGCTGCCAACGCGGTGAGGTTCGGGGGGGACTGGGCGGCCAGGAGGGCTTTGCCCACGTACAAAGCCTGGGTCTGCAGGATGGCACTCACTTTACACTCCAACTGGTCGCTCAGGTTGCAGCTGTAGCCCCACAGCAGAGACAGGAACTTGAAGAGCTCCAGAGAGTTGCTCAGGTGCACCTGGAACACGCCAACTCCACCATTAGGACTTATGGTCACAACGCGCCTCATTATTTTATTACTTAGTTTGCTTGTTTGTTGTATATGAGGTTTTGAAACCACAGGAAAAAAATACTGGGACAATGCTTTGATTAGTAATGACGAAGAGAAGAGCTTAATGCAACACTCTAAGGTCCTTTACACACACACACCTGGAAGAGCAGCTGCAGGAGGACCCTGAAGCTAGAGGTCAGAGGTCCTTGACTGGCCCCTGTGATGACCGCGTCAAAGAGGCGACACAGGAGGCGCAGGTAGCAGCATGTACTCGTGTCCAGCTTCTCTGGGTTCCACCACGTCTCCCCTACAAGACATGTAACAGAGGTCAAAACACAGTCCTGATATGCCCTGCAGTGCTATGGCTTCATCCTCACTGGATATAAGGATTCAACTGTAGATAAACCTTAAACTGTGGTTGTGTGTACACTGTGTGTACAACTTATTATTCATCAGACATCACCATCCATCAGACATCACCATTTATGATAGCAGCTTTTTTAAATCCTCTTTATACTTCAGTGCATCTAGTACAGTAGATCACAGTTTATCTACAACCAAAGCTACAGATCTTTGAGTGGAACATTATGCACACAGCAGAGACAATGACATCAAATCATGTGAAAGGTCACCTTTGAAGCCAGACTGAGGGCTCTTGAGGCTGCTGATGAACTGGCTGAGGAGGGACACCAACAGCATGGTCTGCTCTCTCTGGGCGTCCTGGCCCGAGCGCAGCAGGTGCAGGTACTCTCCCAGATGCTCCGCCACAAAGGCCGGGGGACAGGTTCCCACAGGCACCTGGGAAACAACGCCGAACGATAAACGCACAGACACAGGTTCTGGTTATTTCTGGGAACAATAGTTGCAATCCTACACGACGGAGGAGCACATTCAAAGTGAATATTCATATGTGAATATGACTGCGATTCATTACAGATTTATGAGACTTGCAGCAACACAGAGAAAGATGTTATGATGAATACTAATAGGCCTGATAATGACTGACTGATCATCATTCCACAAAGTGACTTTCCATCACAACATGTCTTTCGGTATAATGGCCCTGGAGTGTCCAGTTGTCTGACCTGTTCTGGAGGCCGGGCGAGGAGCTCCATGATGGCGGGCTCCAGCAGGCTGTAGAGCCTCTGGGCAGTGAGGAGGTGCTGGGTCTCGCTCAGGTCCACTATGCCCTGCAGCAGTGTGTGGCTCAGCACCACAAACGCAGCCCTCTCCCTCACGCCACTCTTCTGCTTCTCCAGAGCCTGCGCCACCTCCTCCATCTGCGCGCACACACACACACACACACACACACACACCTCAATAAAGGTTATTGCACACACGAACACAATACAGCACTGGTGTGTGTGTGTGTGTGTGACTGCAGACTTACAGTGGTGCGCTTTGAGCCTGCATCCATGGCGGACAGGTTTTTGGTCAGGGTCAGTATGAGCTGCTGGTTGGCCACTCCCACAATGTCAGCTTCAAGAGTTTTCTGCAGCACTTCCTCAAGCACTGGACAACAGTACACATTAAGATGAAATACACAAGCAACACCAGCAGCCAGCAGTTAATACAGCAGTGAGATAAGTGCTATTTCTGCCTTCCACTAACATTGACTTTGAAGACAAGTCCATTTCTTGATCATGGGTACTTATGGATCACACACAAAACCCACTCTGATGGTGATGTGATGGTGAACACTGATCACCATCACATGTATGAACACAACCATACAGTACAAATTCAATTGTATAATGAAGAAAACCCCTTACTGACAAAAAATGCATGTTTGTGCACGTATCCCTCTCTGTGAGCCATGATGGTTACTGTACAGCACTTTGTATTGCAATTTTGCTCAGGGCAACAGTTTACATTATGTGCTTACATAATTGCAAATGGGTTCTCCAGTGTTTTCTCAGTTAGCCTTTTAAAATGATAACAGATTAGTAAACAGAATGTGCCTTTGCAATTATGTAAGCACATAATGTAAACTGAAAAATGCTGCCCTGATAACAAAAAACAATGCAAATGATCTCAGCTGGTATTCTGTCTATAATGGAGTGGAATAGAAGTGTCTCGACACTTTTGACTGGTAGTGTAAATACACACTGATTGATTGATTGACTGATTACTGCGTACCATTGGCCCAGCCCTTGGTGAGGGGGAGCTGGGAGAGGAGGGAGGTCTGGGCCACATGGCAGGCCAGCTGGAGCTCGGGGGAGTCCGGCACGGGGCTCGTCACCACCAGGTAGGGCAGCAGCTCCCAGCCTACACGGGCCTTCAGTTTCGCGTTGCCCTCCACCACACGGGGGTCGTCCAGGATCTGGATGGCTTGCTTCAGCACAGGATACCTCCACCACACAGAACACAGAATGTTACCTCAAACATTAACGCAATGGTGAAGCTAGCTGAGAAAAGGGTAAAGCTGTGAAAGCATTTAAATAACACGGGCCCGGTACGCACCAGTCTCCCTTGGCAGTGAGGTCAGTGCGCTGAAGGAGTGAGAGCAAACTGGAAACTGTGTCCTCACAGTCCAGGCGGTCAACATATAGCTGTTTTAAAAGGACAAGGAGATTATATTAGCATGGCAGTTCAACACAATACAGGAAGATGGACTTGTCCATACTTTTACTTCCTCATTAGTGTATTTAGTGTGTAGAATATATATATATAAAAAAACACCACTTTACCTCAAGAGCTTGCAAGGCTGCAGAGACCACATCAGGAACGTGATCCTCAAGGCGCTCAAGCAAAGCATCCTTCAGGAAGGCCTCGTCAAAGCCCTCCTAGGAGGACAAATCAGGCACAAGGACACATCAATGTGACAGGAATGTGAAGGATGCTACTTCCAAGCTTAGGTACTTAATAGTACAGAACTGGCTGTCCACAGTGGGATTACATATACATACTGACTAACATACTGGTAAATGGTTCAAGCGACCCACCTGTCCTTTGCGGAGGACCTCCTTCAGGTGCTCCAAAGCCATGTTCCTCACAGCAGGCAGGGGGTGTTTCAGACTGAGCATAAGGGAGGTGTCCGAATCAGCCAGGATCTGCAGGGAACAGTACATAACATACAGTTATAATGATCTGCCCTGTCCACGACCCATTTATGTACAATATGGCCATTCTCGCCACAAACGGTATGATCAAATCGCTGAACAGGTTAATAAAAACAGACAACTGAACACAGTCTAGTTTGAATGTAACTCATCAAGGGTACCTCATATTTGCCACTACTCATGGAGAGAGATATGAACTGGTGGAAAAGGCTTCTGTCCTTGGAAGAAGAGACATCTGGGACATGACTGTCCAAAGCAGCATCCAGAGCTCCAGGATACCTACAACATTACACACAACATCAAAATCACAATACTACTGACAAAGCATAGACAAGTCAGGAATCGTATACAGTATACAGAGGGGTATCAAGCACATCCTCTCCTGAAACTTTCAGACTGTGTTTACTGTGTTTAAGACAGAGAGAATAAACACCTACTTTGATTCAAAGAGTCGCACCACTGGCTGCATTTGCTGGTTTAGGGAGGAGATCTCTTCTGAGGGCAGTTGGTTACCATGGGAGAGGTACTCTTCTAGAAGCAACCTGGAAAAAGACAGAACAAAGTGGCAAAGGGTGAAGGAACAGGGGAGTTAAGAAATGAAAGACATATGATAAATCTATTCTATTTAGTAGTGTTCTACTTCCACAGGCCTTACTTGGCTACTGTGGCATCTAGGCTGCTGGTCAGAGGAACCTCCTGGAGGAGAGAGCTGAATAAACTCCTGTGGCTGCTGGTCTCTGAGGCCACATCTGTCTGCATCTCCTCCTTCTCATCTGCAAAACACCAGTGAATCCTATTAGGGTGCTACTACTACTAACACACCGTACATGTCCCATACAATTGCCTATCCACATGCTGAAATTAAACTGAATAGCTTTGACTGCTGTGACCAACTGACCCGACTGAGTGATGACAGAGTGAACGAGGAGAGGGAGGAGGTAACGGAGGAGAGGACTGATGTCATATGATGATGCCATGTTCGAAAGTGTGGGGATCAGGTCAGGAACCCCACACAAGTGCCCGTATGCTCTGAAAGGGAAAAAAAAAACATTTAACATCATTAAACACCAAAACTGGGGGTGCTTCCTATTTCCTTTGATTGCAAAAATGGTGCTCAATAAAGTCAATGTCCCAGAAGAGGAGAGATGTTCTTATGTGTCTCAGCATCACTCTGAGGTATAACATCATTTTGCGATGCTGGCAGTCCATACTCACTTTGGTCCCACCGTTCCCTCCTTCTGGTTCTGCAGCAGGACAATGAGGCAGCCCAGGCCCTCTCTGGCCAGCAGCGGGGCCCTGCACAGAGACTTGCTGACCTGCACGGCCAGTGAGTCCACCAGGTGCGCTTCCATGACCACCTTCACCGCCAGCTGGCACACTATCATGTAGGTGGCCGCCTTGTAGTCCACAAGGGAGGACTTCAAGCCCTGGTAACAGGATTTGCATTGATATGTTGTAAGCGTTTTCTACTTGGTGGTTCGCCATATACTTTAACCTGGCATTTGCTGTTACTGCATTAGTATAAAACACCAGCTTTTAGGCTCTTGGCAGGCCATGTCCTGGTGGGATTGAAATGATTTCTGACGCACAGAAATGTGACATTAACCATTTCTGCCTTGAAAATAATTTTAGGGAAATTCAACACATAGGTCATCATAGACTTCCAATGTTTTAATGGCATCTTACCAGCTGTACGTTGGGCAAAATCTTAGCGATGATTGAGTCCGTAATCTTTTCTGCTGCATCCAGAGTTGCTACGATGGTGGATGCGTAGAACGAGAAGATCACACGGAGCTGGGCACAGTGACCGTCGCGGGTGAATTCTGAGTACGCCTGCAAAAGGTGATCATGATTAGGTCTTGAGATTGGCCTTTAAAAAGAGTCACTCTTAAAACCGCCACCATACCACCATGTTATGGCTTACCTTGACTGCCTTGGTGACCAGTTTGCAGATGAAGTTCATGAAACCCAGATCTTTGTAACAATGAGTCAGAAGTGTCCCTTTGGCCAAGGGTACACCTGGTTTCTGAGGGAAGTGCAAAAAACACACAAGCAAAGGTCTATAACATAGTGTACAAAGGATTTAAAAAACGTAAATGCTTTCATCTGAATCTATTCCATAAAGTGCATATCACCTTCTGGCCAGACACACAATGTATGTAGGAACGCTATATACCTGGAGTCCATGTAACCAGTTCCAGCGGTTAGTTGGATCCTCTATATTCAAAAGCTGAATGACTCTGACAAATATTTTGGTCTCATGATACGGTAGAGCACATGCTATAAGACTGTCTGGATTGTATAAATGAATGTGAAACCTGGAAAAAAGTTAAACAAAAAGCAATGTTTTATTAATTACAAAAAATACTACTGCATTTCAAAGACCAACCCATATCAAGCTGAATATAATATGTTAAACTTAGACTAAAGTACCTATGCAAAAGCCACTCGATACACTTCAGTGCTGGTTTCAAAAGGAAGTAGGGAGAAAGGCGAGTGAGGAATAGGTCAATATCGCTGTCCAGCTTCTTATTGACTTCTTTAGACTGGACACTACGTTCCAGATCCATAGAGGCATTGCTGAAGAGTGTCTCTAGAAACTCCTCAAATGCAGGCTCAATCCCCAGTAGTTCCTCCAGTCCATTGCATCCTGCATACATAAGACAGATAATATTATACTATAGACTATTACATGATATATAGGTCTGTTCATAAAACGTTTCTGCCATAGAAAGAATTCGAGGGTCTACTCACCAAGCGCATAGAAGGTGCTTCTATCTGTGCTCGCTGCCTCTTTAGGGTTGAAGAGCAAGGATGCAATCTCCCGTCGGGTGAACAGATTTGGGTCATTTTGGGGCAAGGCCAGGCGCTTTAACTGTTGGGCTAGAGATGTCATCTTGAATTTGTCCTGAAAATATATAGAAAACTGCTGTAGTGCATGTCTTCACAACATGTTCATTCATTCAAATTCAGGCACTACTTTCAACCTAACTTGTTGACTCTGGGGGGTTTACAACCACTGTATGACTACAGTGTTGTCTGATAACTCGGAAATATTTTACATACGACAATCCAAGAACAGGTATACGGTTGTAGAAAAGAACACAGAGATATCCTTAATTGTATCATTATTTATATAGCCTCGTTCACATACACTTGTCACTGGCTAAGTAGCCTGCTACTAACGTTAGCATGTCACACATTCTCGAGTTATATACTCAAGTCTCCTTCCAAAATTAACGCGGAATGAACTAAGAAAGATATACACTCTTCAGTGTAAATTAAATAAGTGTGAATATTTGTGACTGTGTAATAAATTCTTAATTACAGCATGTTTACATCTGTTACAATACCTTGTTCAAGCACCTCTTTGCATCCACATGTGTTTTGTGACCCACTACGTAATAGATCTTTGGAAGTACTTCCGGGTAAATCTATGATTCAAAATAAAAGTCGGGAATAGGCTTGAGTTAATGAGCGTATCGGACAAAAACAATTCACATTTTAATGCACTGCTATACAATGGTAGGCTTCTAATTTTTGACATACAATTATATATTAAATACTGTATCAAATGTGTGTTCAAGATCAAGAAGCCAAGTCAGAATGCTGTATACCTTCAACTTATGCTCACCTATAAAACATGTAATTACTTTAACACTAGGCCTAATGGATAATATAGTTGTTTTTTTTTGTAAAGGGCTTCGCTACCCACATTTGCATGAGCCAAGTCGAATTCTATTTTAAACTAATTTGAAAAGCAACACTATTTTTCAGCTATAAACTTTGTTAACTAATTAGTCAAGATGTCATACAGTTTATGAGATTAGGCCTACTGCTTTCAGATGTCTCTGTGCCATGTCTCTGTTCAGGGGTGGACAGTAGCCTAATTCTAAGTAGGCTACATTTACTTGATTACTGTACTTAAGTATGATTTTTGAGTATCTGTAGCCTACTTTACTCGAGTGTTATTTTTTACTTTTATACTTGTGACTTTTACTCCACTATAGCCTACATTTGGAAGACAAATACTGTACTTTTGACTCCACTACATTTGAAATATGAGCATGAAGTACTTGTTACTCACTTGTTGCTCATAATCACATTTGATTCTTTAAATGCAATATGATAGACAATAAAAGTTATTTTTTTCAATAGTTCAATTTGAACTTGGTTGAATTGGCTGTGGTAATGATGGTGATGAACAGATTCTTCATCAGAACATCCTCCATATAGAACCCAGAGGAACCTGTTAGCAATTGAGATGAGTGGTGTTAACCAGGCTATCCTTCATGATCATTGTGAAATTGGAATGAAATTAGACAATTACCTGACATTCAACACATAGCTAAATCTTCAGCCTCATTAAACAATAAATAATCTACTCATAATTGAGTTGTTTTGTATTCAGCAGTGAAAATGTTTTAGATTTTTGAACAGAGAATAAATAATGATTTAATTTGAATAGTTGCAAATGTTATGAAAATAGGTAAAAATGTTTTTGTTGGATGTAAGGAACTAAAGGTCTGTTCAAGTCCTATGACTGGCCAAAGGATCCTATTAATGACCAAATAAACATTAGTCTACATTGAAATACATTAAAAAGGAAAAATACTTGTGAATACTTAAGTATTTTTAAAACAAGTACTTCTGTACTTCAACTTAAGTACAAATCTGACTTAGCAACTTTCACTTGTATTGGAGTAATATTTGACAAGGTGTATACTTTCACTTAAGTAAAGGAATTGTGTACTTCGTCCACTTCTGCCTCTGTTTGATTCAAGGCCAATCAACCAGAGCCTAGTATTTTTCAAATCTGACAACAATTACTGCTCAATCCAAACAAATTGTCCAAATTGCTTCAATAGTACAGGCACAAATGTGTCAGGGATGGCCCCGGAATAAGAAGGAGATTTGAATGGATGTGCCAGCATCCCCCAGATTAATGCGCAACCTTAAGCACATGTTTGGCAACAGGCAAGACACATTTTCTGGGGGTGCTGAGTAATAGGATTGGCCTCTGGATTAGCACAGCAATGGTGGCACTGGCTGCAAATCCCTCACACCATCTCTGAACTTAATCCTGCTAAGTCTTAACACCGAATCCGACACCCAAACCTCCTGCATTACATACAACAGTTTAGCAATATTGTCAACAAATGTTTCGGTGTTGCTAAGAAATACATCCATGCGTCTAATTCTATTCTTGTCTAGGCTTTTCAAAAGGAAACCTTGCTTCACTACTTAATTGTATTTAGACCATTGTCTTTATGCAAATAAAGAAACAAACACACTTAAAAGACAGCATTTTAATTGACATTATTTTCCTGTCCTGAAGCACTCATGAACCACTACAGAGAAATTGCAGTCTAATACTAGGCTATGGTTTTCATGGTGTAAGCATCACATATGCATGGTGTAAGCAATATTATATGCAGTGTAGTAATATTGGAGTAGGCAATATCAAATATGCAATGTAACAATATATGTCACACCATGTTAAAGAAATATAATTCATAGAAACGCTACAAGTGCAATTACTACATCAGCCACACGATGGCAGCATTCACCACTTAATAGTTATTTGTTTCAAAATAGCCAAATGTGTGTTTTTCATGACTACTAACTGTAGTTTTCATGTTAACACATTTTTTAAAAGTACATCACTAATGTTTGACAGACCACTGCAGACACATAATGCGATGGTCAGACGAAGGCAAACAGACAGACGGACAGATATAAAAGAATGTGGACCCCCCCCCCCAAAAAAAAAAAAACCAACAACAACAACAAAAAAACAAATGAGTATGAGGTGGGGGGTGGGGGTGTTTTCTGTACATTCAGTGGAGCCGGACGATCTTGAGTCACCCAACAGCCTGGGGTTGACAAAAACCTTCAGCGAGAGGGGGGTGGTGGTGGAGAGGGATGGTGCTGGCTACAAAGCTGCCCATGTAGCCTCAAGCCTGGAGTGCACAGTCAGAGCACATGTGGCTGACCACAATGACAAGACCCGGTGGCTTGGTCTGCATGACACACAAAGGAAAATATGCGCCAAACACACTATTGTGTGTGCGCTTCCCAGCCCTATCCAATATGTGCATGGGGAAAAAAAAAAAAGATGACAATTTGAGTCAATAAAATAAATTCATCCGTTCTCAACAGATTTAACACTTGAGTGATGAGTACCAGTGTTGCGGTTAGTCAAAATGCAGAGCGAAGAAAACACACAAGAATGTCTGAGAAAGAGACAGTCCTGTGTTGTGTCCATCCGTGTTAGAGTGAGTGCAATCATTGTCCACCGCAGTTGTGCATGCCGGCGCCTGGAACAGCATAGCACCCTGCGATACGTCACGTATGAGGTATAGCATGTCGAGTTCTGAAAATGAACTGAGCATACGTATGACCCCTGTCCACATATTGCCTATTGCATTCTCCTCTTTTACTTCAAAGGACGGGTCACACAATAGCAGCCTTTACAATGACAATCTGTAGATAATGATATCCCTGGAATGATGTGCTCTTACACTTGTGTCCTCCAGGTGCACTTAAGACCTCCTCAACTCCATCTAAACACGGCATGCGCTGTGTACTTTCTTTACTAGCCTCCTTGTTGTTTTTCGTTCAATGACATGTATGAGGTTCACTCTGATTTGTTTTCACACATGATGGATAACAACAAAGAGCGAGTGCAGATCGATAGGCAGGCGAAGTGCTGCCATCTCAGGGCAAAATGAAGCGCAAATCTGGGGTCCAGATGAACTACAATCAAACTTGCCAATTACAGTTTATGATCTTTTTTTTTTTCAGGGCCCAAATTTGAAGCAAGTGAAATAGTTCATTCCTCTCTGTTACTGAGAAATAAATACACCGCAGACAAACATCCACAAACACACAGACACAAGACACGCACTGCTCACCAATGCCCTACAGCTGTGTGCAGAGGGAGCACCTATTAACCACGACTGTGGGAATCGATAGGGAGCATAAAGAGGCTTAATCTTTTCAGGTGCTTGGGTCTGATTGCCCATTACACAATAACACATTTCTACCTCGTGAAGCATGAGAGCGAAACAAACAAGTCCCTCGCCCACACACGGAGAGAGAGAGCGAGAGAGAGAGAGAGAGAGAGAGAAAGAAAGAGAGTGTGAGCGAGAGAGAGAGAGAGATTGTCAACAAGTCAATCCATACATTTTACTCGGCACATGGATGGATTAGCATGGATAGGCTGCTGGGGATGTCTGGAGCCTGAACGTAACCTCACTGGATAAAGCACAAAGTGAGAGGGAGCAGGAGGCCAGCACAGGCTAGTGGGAGACATGGGCTTGGGTCAGCACTGCTGTTTTATGGCTGCTGTCTGCTGGAGAAGCCCATGGAGGACACAACTCCCTCTGATGTCGTCGGAGTTAGGCCCAGATATAGACTTGGGGAGGGAAGCATAGGATTACAGGGCTTTGGCCACATACAGCTCCACCTAAACACACTTTAACACAGAACTGTACAGCTCAAAAGGCACACTATTTAAGAAGTGGGTTCCAGTATACTGGATAAAAAACAAGGAGCTTGAAAACTAAACCTCAATTCACTTTTGTTGATTTCTTGCAAAGAACCAGACCCACAATTCAATAATTTATAGATTTTTTTATTATTAAAAAAACAATTCCCATGTGTATATCATATATTTGTGTTGTGATGAGTTAACTCCAACAGAATGATAATAAAAAAAATGCAGTTTATTGATGGGTGTAGAATGGGAGCAGAAGTCTCCTCACATCAGGCTCATGAAGAAGGAGGAATCCTGATGTGTGTGTGACTCGAGTGTGGAGCTTAGTCAGGAGTCCTCTACGTACTGAGCCAACACGACAGGTGGAGAACTGCTCCGTCTGGCAGATCCAGAACCGGAACCAGGACCACAGCTGGACTCACTTGGCCAAGAGACTGCTTCAAGCATTCTTCCAGACCTGAGAATGAGAAATAAAGACGGCAGAGAAACATAGAGTGACAGAGAGAAAGAGAGAGAGAGAGAGAGAGAGAGAGCGAGCAAGAGGAGATGGTAGAGAGAGGAAGACAAAAACAGAGTGAGGCAGCAGACAGAGAAGTAATCAAACCTACAGTGTTCACGTTCAAACTGGATTCTCGAAACCTCCAGAGGAGCCTTCACCTCGGGTTCAGACGCACGGCCCAGAAGATGGTGATCCCGCTGGACTTGCCCCCAGAAAAGAGGCTGCACTTAACCCTTCGACCGTGGAGCACATAACTATTCACAAATTATTGACGTCCTCAACTCCCTAGCAGATTGTAGCCCTCCATTCAACTCCCTGCAGTGCCAGCATATGGTGAGCGTGGGCTGCACTCTAAGCTACTAACCCCCCCTCCCTTCCTCTCTCTCTCTCTCAGCTACTCACTACTGGAAACACACAGGCAAATACCATACTATACACACACATGAATTAGCATGCGGACATAGACACCACAGAGGACACACTCACCACACACACACACACACACACACACACACACACACACACACACACACACACACACGAATGGGAAAAGCAAAGTCATTGGCGTGGCAATCGAGGACAAATTAGCAGCTTGTTGGACGATCCTGTCGAATTGATCCCAAATCCCTGTTGCGCTGGGGATGTTGGACGGGATGTTGAGTTGACCAGCACGAGTCAAGTTACCAGAGCGTAGGGGGCATGCTGGGGGTGAGTGAGGGCGAGGTGGGGGCAGTAGTACTCCAGACAACAGATGAGCAGCGGTCATCTGAGAAGGCGGCGTCTTGTAGTGGCCTTGTCCACACGCGTGTCAGCCCAGCTCGTTCACAGCCTTGAGCAACATCGCAAGCCTCTGCCTGCCAGCCTGCTAATTGGTGACAAGCGTTCCCATAGGTTGGCTGGGCCCACCGCGTCCCTGGCGCCTACATTTGTTTGGCAGGGGGGTGTTGTCGCCATGGAAATGCGTGCCTGTGTGAAAGTGGACCTTGAGAGGGAGTGTGGCATGTGCTCTAAGGCCAAAGCCCTGAGACATGATGTCACTTCAGTTTGTTTTGGTTACGGTCATTTGTTTAGTTGAGTTTGTGGATGTCTGATTTCAAGTGCTTGGCTGGGTCCGCACAAACACGCAGAGGGACGAGGGAGAGTAGTGAGAAGGCTCAACTGCACGTAGGGAGACGGCAGGAGCAGAATCAAAGATGGCGGGTTTGACTTTGAGATGAATGTCTTTCATGTACAAATATATTTATTTATTATTGATTTATATTATTTCAAATTTATGTTTCACTACTTACTTTTTTTGCAGACAAAAAAGTGAGAGTTTCGTGTGTTGTGCATGAGGGGCAAACGTGGAGGGAGAGGTTACGGCTCAGTGCAGTCCCATTTAATAAGCAGCGTCCACTTTCATGACAAACAGGCCTGGTGAGCCTCACGCCGACTCAAAGAGCCCACACAAGCTCATTAGCTCTCTGTTCGCTGATTCAAAACCAGTCGGTTTTATTTGAATTTAGCGCAGACATAAAGAGACAAAAGAACCTGAAGAATTACCAAACATTTTGATGTGAGTAGAAAGCTCGCCCTGGGGTTTGGGCCACTCCTGAGATCAACAGCAGACAACGTGGAGTGGTGGAGAGATCATAGGAAATAAATGGTGACATTAGAGGCGGTCAGACGGCCTTTAAAATGTGGACATTTTTTTATGCGGGGGCCTGTTCTTGGGCTTTGAGCTCGGCGGCTTTATCCAGAGGTGCCATTATATGCTGATGGGAGGTGAAGGTGAAACCTAGTGACCCGATCGACTGTCAGAGTGACCTGATCGAGTGTTCATGAGGGAGAGAGGGAGGGAGAGAGAGAGAGAGGGAGGACAGAAAGAGAGAGAGAGAGAGAAAGAGAGAGAGGAAGGAGAGAAAGAGAGAGAGAGAAAGAGGTGGGAGAGAGAGAGATAGAGAGAGAGAGAGAGAGAAAGAGAGAGAGAGAGAGAAAGAGAGAGACTTCAAATGGACAATCACTTTACAAGACTGAAACATGTCCCGGCCAACCATGCGGGTCAACCTTGAGCACTCGCTCCTCCCATCCCCTCTTCCCCCCTGACAGCACTCCTGAGTGAGAGGACTGAGAGAGGGAGAGTGAGAGAAGACCAGAGAAGAAGAAAAAAAGGAGAGAGCAAGAGAGAGAGAGAGAGAGAATGGAGTAGACTGTAGCCACAGTGGTCAGAGGCCATTAGCCGAATCCTGAAAGCAATCACATTAGCAAACAGTATGGAACTAACCCATTCACCCAGCAGCCACCCAAGTATACTGGCCATTATTCTGCTTCAGCAGAATACAGCACTTCTCGCTAACTGCTGCACTCTTTCAATGGCCACCAATGTGCATTATAATACCATAATAGCTCATTTTGCTGTTTTTTCTCAATGAATCAATAGAGAAGCATATCCATAATTCTCCAGGGCAGTATTGGCATGATGGGCATAGGGTGATTTGATATTAAAATGGCTAATGCCTACTGGGCCTATACTGAGGGGGTGGGGTGGGCAGGAGGGGGGTAAAGCCCTGAGCTGCTATTTGGTAGCTGTGCTACAGTGAACCTCAAACTGTTTCAAATTAACCGGCAAACGAGTGGGCAATTAGTAGGCATCGGCTCATGAAAATTGTTCATTAAGGCCGAGGTGACTGAACAATACTGGCTGGCATGGCCAAAGGAGCGCAGTGGTGTTCCACGTCTGTGATATATCTGTTGGAAGACTCCGGTTTTTCCATTTCCGACAATGTTGAACTACCAGAATAGGATTTTGATATGCAACTGTAAGTATAAATGCAGAGGATTTTTTTTTTTTTTTAGAGAATTACACAAAATTGATATCGATATTCCAGAAAAAAACATAACAAAACCTTTTTGATGTCCGGCTATGAAATCTATCTATACAAAAGTTATAAAAATCTATGTCGAAACCCTTTGGGAATAGCTGCCAAATCGTCGGCACAGATGTGAAATGTTGAGACTCGCTGAGTCATCCTATTAAAAACCAGCCGTTGCTGGCATGACCCTTAGCCGTGTCCACCTGTCAGCTGGGAGTCCCAGCCAGCATTGCTGATTGAAGCGCACGCACACGCGCACGTGTGTGTGTTCATTCGTGTGCCTCGTTCTTTACGCTCCTGGCTAAAGCGTGCCCTTTTCAACAGCCGAGATGACTAAACACTGGAGGTGCCAGTTTTCCCCCTGTTCTCCCGATGTAACTTATGGAGACGTCGTCCGACGAGCAGAGGCTGTGACCCATGAAGCCGGCCCCGCAGCACGCTCCCAGGGCACGGGGCTGTCTGCCAGGGGACTGTAACGGATTCCACTCCAGTGACAAGTCGATAAGTGCATTTAGCGCTACGCATCTGAGCATATGGAGCTGGACAGTGGTGCACATGGTCACAGCCTCAGTCAAGGGTAAAAGAGGGGGGAGGGGGGGGGAAGGCTCACTGTCTGTACTCTCTGCTCTCCAGTTGGGACATCTGCACTAGTAAATGATTTGAAAAGAGTAGATCAAGGCTCGGCGGTTTTAAATAATCACTAGTGTCTTGACAAAACTGATCAGGTTAAAAATAAGCAGAGCATATTTGTTTTGGCAATTGCTGAAAAGCGTGACACTGCACACAATGGAGGACTCTGTGGCCATGTGCTTGTTTGGGTTGACTCATCTTTCAGTCCAAATTGCCAGATCAAATCTGCTGGGCATCAACCTGAAGCCATAGAGGGACACGGAGCACGGTGTGCTGCATCTTGATGATTAGGGTTTCTTTTTTTTTGCTTTCCTGTGCACTGGGATCGCATAACAGCAAAAAAAATCCCCTCAGAACTGTCTTCATCACTATTCATCACATGTGACTAATTTCATTTCCCCCATAATAACGAGTGGGGGCGAGGCCAGCAGAACGACAGTAAAATCTGGGCTTTGGCTCGGGTTCATGCCGCTAATTGATTGTTTTCGACGATGCAACAATCGTGTCAAGTTTATGTACGTCTGGCTCGTCCTTCTCAAAGGACAGAAATGCTCTCCGGGGGGTTGAAATAAACGCAATTCGGGATAAATAAGAACACAATAAAAGCGAGGAGGGGCGGATGAGAGAAAGAGCAAGAGAAGAGAGAAAGAGAGAGCAAGAGATGAGAGAGAGAGGGAGAGAGAGAGAGAGAAAAGAAGAGAGGGAAGAGACAGGCAGAGATAGCTGTAACGATGACAAAGGAACCTGCCAGATGATTTCAATTCCATTCAACGGCATGAAAGCAACAGATATAAATCAAAAGTTCAATTGCCGATGATGACAAATGACTCTGGGGGCTGTTTAGAGCTCTGCAGGCCTGAAAGCCGAGGGAGGGAGAGGGGGGAAAAATGAGAAAAGTTGTTGTGGAGGAGCTGTGATTGGCCTACCTGTAGCCAGCTGTTGGCCTACAGCATTGCTGAGCTTGTAGAATCCCCTGCAGCACAGCGGAGAGAGCTGCTGGTCCAGTTTCTTCACAGAGTCCAGAAAAGCACTGCCGAGGGCTCCAAGAACGACCCCTGGCTCCAACTTGGTGGAGTCTAAACCCAAGGTGCCCGTGCTCACGGACAGGGATAGAGTGGCACAGTGACCATTGCCGGCCTGCATGAGTTGACTTGAGAGGATGGCACCGGGCAACCGGGTGGTGGTCTGGGAAAAGGTCCGCTCGGCGGGCTCATCCTGGACCGCCATGACGTGCAGCTCCACGGCGGCTCCACGGGGCAGAGAGGGCACCACGGCCACCACCAGCGGCCCACAATGCATCTCTGGCTCCTCATAACTGTCCTCCTGTCAACCAAAACATGACATGATCAATTGCTTTCTACACAACACAGAATGTCAGTATGGGCCTCTATCTACCTTCCAACTACACATTAATCATCATGCTTGTGTAATTTGACAATATGAGGCCTTGTCACATCATCAACCTGCCATTGAACTGACAAAAACTCAAAATTTAGTTGGGTAACAACACAGTGCAACACGGCATTCAACCAAGTTCAGATTTTTGAAAAGAGAATGTGGGGGCGCAGCCGATATCTCAGCTATTTCACAACATCTCACACCGCAGATGCTTATTAGCTAGCCGCCATGATGGGCCTTAATGATGTAATCAGCAGAGTTGAAATCTGTTTTCATCCACATGCATCACATATATGTGGGCCATTATCAGTCCTGAGGTCTTCTGCTGGCCGGTGGTACAATGTCGGCCCTCTCAAATAATTCTGAGCGACAGCCTCATCGGCTAATGGGGGAGAAATGAGTGTTTTATAAAACAGTCATTTTGCCTGAAGTCGATAGGGCAAAAACACTTAACCCCCTTTTCAATTTGCTGGATCAATTTTCATCCACTTACACCCCTCTCTGTAAGTGCAGAATAATGACAGGTTACATACACTTTATTTTGAAATTCGCTCCAAAGCTAAAAAAAAGAGCAGAGAAGAGCCTCGGAATAAAAAAAAGTCATTGACAAGAAAGACGTGTGTCCTTTTGTCCCACACACCCCTACCCCATCCCCCCTCACACCCCCCTCCAACCTCTCCATGTAGCACACAAGCCCGGCTTGACCCATCCCACTGTCTACATGAATGCAGCACTTACCTCGAGATTAAACTTTAGCAAAGGCCTAATTGTGCATCAACAGCCAATCTCGCCAAGAGTGTGTGACAACAAAAAACAAGTGGATGGATGAGAGTAGGGGGAAGGGGTATGAGAGGGGTGTGTGTTTGTGTTTGTGTGTGTGTGTGTGTGTGTGTGTGTGTGTGTGTGTGTGTGTGTGTGTGTGTGTGTGTGTGGAATGGGAGCAGGGAGGGGGTGCAGTGTATTAGAGATCAGAAAAACCTGTTTGCTCTTGAGTGGCATGACAGGATACATATATTGCGGGGCCTTTGATAAATGTTAGATTAGCACTTAACGGGAGCGGTGGGGGCTCCAAGAGGGGCCGGCGCGCGCCGCTTGTCAATAGCGATTGCCCTGAGACGCCGCACAGGGGCCTGTGGGTGGGGGTGGCGCTAGGTGGGGGGGGGGCTGCTCAGCCAGGCTTAAAGGCCAGCCCTGTGGCCCTGCTGCTTTGCCGTTACATGCGTGTGTCTGTGTCTGTGTGTGTCTGTGTGTGTGTGTGTGTGTGTGTGTGTGTGTGTGTGTGTGTGTATGAGTAATCGTTGTGACGTGATTGCATGTGTAGTACGTGCCTATGTGTGCATGTCTGGGTATGATTTTACTGTGCACACGTCTATGCATGTGTATTTGTATGTATGTGTGAGTTCTGTGTTTGTGTATTGGTGTGTGTGTGTGTGTGTGTGTGTGTGTGTGTGTGTGTGTGTGTGTGTGTGTGTGTGTATGTGCCGTGACTAACACAACACCAGCCTCTTGCAGGTCACTACCTTTGAAAAATATGAACTTTTATGACTTTTTTACTTGTTTCTCCCCCTCATCTCAACTTGTCTGAGTCTGTTAAGTCAACAACATTCCTTGGTTTATATCCTCACTTAAGACCTCTCCGAGGTTTCTATGTATGTGTGTGTGTGTGTGTGTGTGTGTGTGTGTGTGCGTGCGTGCGTGCGTGTGTGCGTGCGTGCGTGTGTGTGTGTGTGTGTGTGTGTGTGTTGCGTGCGTGTGTGTGTGTGTGTTGCGTGCGTGCGTGTGTGTGTGTGTCTGTAAGTGCAACCCCAGCTCTGGTTTAGACTGAGCTCCAGCACTTCATCACCGCTTCTCTGCCAGATGTGAAAGCACTCCGCCGCCTGACACCCTACTTGACAAGAAATCATTTATTAGATTAATCCAATAAAATAAAAGGGTGACAAATGTTGATATATGGCCGAGCTGAGTGCCTGGAGTGGGCCTGTCTATGCGATAGCGCTGCCCCCCTTACCACTGCACACACCACCCCACCAGCCTCCCTGCATGCCTTTAATGCAATCCATCTATTACTTCATTACAGTGGGCGCAGGCGCTTGCTCCCCCTTCCACCACACACACACCTCCCACACACACACACACACACACACCCTCAGCTCCATCTGCACTCCAGCAGGTGAGACGGTCTGTTGGACCCACACCGTCAGGGTGACCTGATTTCCTCCAGCTTTTGCCTTTTCCACTCATCTTTTTTCTCTTTCTCTCTCTCTCTCTCTCCGATCTTCTCTCTTTCTCGCCCCCTTTTCTCGCAGGCCTTGCCCACTTGACTCTTGCGTGTCAAGCTTGAAGCAAACGGAGAGGAGAATTCGTCCTAGGACAGGCTCTCTCTTTCTGGCGAGAGAGAGAGAGAGAGAGAGAGAAAAAAAGAGCGAAACAAGCGTGCTGTAGAAAAGTAAGTGCATGCTGGCGAGAGAGAGAGAGAGGGAGGGAGAGAGAGGGAGAGAGAGAGCGACAGAGCTGCGGAGGCGTGAAAGCCAAACGGTAAACACCATAATAAGGAAGTGGTGTAAAGGCCGCGAGCAGCGGGAGGCTGATGGGGCCTGGATGCTCAGGCAGTTCCCCTACATTTCCTGCCCAGCGGGAGGCCTTCATCGGCTGGGCTCGCCGGCCGCACTCTGGCCCACACTCCACTCTCCCGTCACATCCACCGCTTCCTCTCGCTTAGGCGGGGGCCGCCTGTGTAAACCAGACCAGTGCTGCTGCTGCTGGTGGTTTGGTGGCACCAGTTCCAAAAGTGGGCAGGGGGGAGGGGGGGACGAGTGTGGGGCCCCTAAATGTTTGGAGATGTGGAGCAGGAGGGGGGGCTGGCATGGGAGGACAGGGGATACAGGAAATCCTTGAGTCATACTACAAACATATCACTCAGCATTTGGGTGGATGAAGTCAGAAAAGTACCTATTTCAATGACTGAAGTCATAGACAAATATTAGCTCATGGCTCTCTCCATTTTTTATGTATTCATAAGCGATGGTTTGAGTGTGGTATTGACATAAAAGCAACGATATCCCCATAAGGAAGGATATATTCCAGGTCTGTGGAATATATTCACGCCATGAAGGAAGTTTGGCTAGATGAGTATAGTAAACTTTTAAATGTAACAGCATTTAGAAGAAAGACAATAAACTCATATACAAATACACCACACCAACGCGTCACCCCACCCCAGCCCAACACACCAAGGCCTCACTCACCAAACGACGCTCCACAAAGACTATTTCACACATGCGGCATCCGCACCACGCTCCCAATTAACCCCCCTGAGCTTCTCCGTCCACCTGATTAGAGAAATTATCAAAGCGCAAGAAAACAATGTGGCCACGCTCCGCATCAGCCCAGG